>NC_056605.1:438245-660485 GCF_018340385.1 Cyprinus carpio
GTAAGAACATGAACATTTTAACCTGAATGAGTTATAATGCACAGACATGACTGTCACGAATCTTGTACATGGTCTTCCATCTGCTCACCACCAGAGGTTGTCTTCTTATTATATTGACTCACATTACACGGTGCACTTACACATCACCCTGGACTACATTTCCCATGATTCCATTGCACTGATACTTACCCTCCTTTACCGACAGTCACACACACTATAAATGCCAGGCCCCTAACCACAGTTCAGGAATGGAGTATTGTTTGCACATATGCATCAAATCCGGTAATAGCTTAGCGTTGCGAAGGAGCCATTCGAGGTTTAAGCCCCTGGTTCCCTAGTCTTGTTCTTTAATGCTGCGTCTTTATCTAGCCTATTTACTTGAGCCTTGTATGTACTTCCTGTCTCCTCCCCTTTTGTCTGTTTGCTGCCACTTACTGCCTCTGGAACCATTTGCTTGATCACAGATTGCCCTTTGTATTACCTTCTCTGACTTTGTTTTTGTACACTTACACAGACTGTACTTTTTATCTGTATGAATTACCGCTGGATTGACCCCTGACTGTTTTACGGACTACTCTTCTATGCTGCACTCAATATACCTGTTTTTCATTGTCCGACCTTGCACCTGTGTTGATCACATGACTTTGAATGGCTTTGCGAAAGTTGGATCTGCCACCTCGTCTCATTCCCTCCCATATCAATGACACACACCCCAAAACAAATAATCCTCTTGCAGGAAAATCCAAGAGGAAAACATGAACTGGCCACTGCAGCCAGAGTCTGAGAAACAGTGTTGAACAAAAAAAACCAACAGTGCTTCAGTCACTGCCAGGCTTTTAAAGAAAACAGTGTTCACTCACACACACACACACACACACACACACACACACACAGATTCTCATTACAGTAACATTATCTCTCTTCTCTCTTTTACACTGTTATAAAAGACACGTTTACATGAGGGCCAAGAACACACACATAAAAAAAATAAATCAGCATTTTTGACCAGAAGTGTTGGTTCCTACAATCTTTACTGTAGTGTTTTTAGAAAATGGCACTTCTTTATGAATGCGGTACAAAAACAGAGTCGATGTATCATGAATGAAGCGGGCTGCTGAAGCGGGGTCAAACACGAGGGGGACTGTGGCGGGCGGGCGGGCACACGCTACAGGAGGAAACGCAGGCGGAGCGCAGCGAGGGACAGGCGAAGGCAATACAACAGGGACCAGCAACAAAGGGACACAGGCAAAGAAAAAGACAGGGAGCAAACACATAAAGTAAACGCGCACTCAACGTAAGGGGACAGGGATCACCAAGGAAGATCAAGCTTGTAAGGGGGGACAAAAGAGGGGAGGGGTGTCACGGAAAACAACCGACTAAAACAAGGGGGTGGGGGGCGTGGCGGCTAAAACAGTCAGCGAGGAAACGACGAAGCAAAATCGACTGATCCAGCGCGTCGAGACAGACGGGCCTGTCGAGACGACAGTAACTTTTGACACAAGTCTCGGCCAGGCGGGCACTGGGCGCACGTTTTGAGGATCAGTATATAAATTAGGATGCATCAATGAAACTGCTCAAATGGGACTGTGTTTTTGTGGCCCCATCATCATCACAGCTATACATACATTACATCATCACTCACTCAATGGGCAAACCATGTACCCGTATTACAAAAGAGTTTCTTAAGAATGAATATTCAAGGTCTGAGTGTGTGCTTTAGTGTTCCAAGCGGAACAAGCAATCATTTCCCTGACATCTGCGTGCCAGAAACCTGGCGACGGAGAGGCCATAGGCGAGCAGGGCTGAAAGCATCGGGCAGCGGGCGCGGGGGGGGGGGGGGGGTTAGCAGTGTCCAGGCGCGGGAGGGGGGGGAGGGGGGAACGCAGGCAGTGGCGGGGGGGGCGGAAAAGTGACAAGGACTGAGACGGGGACAGTCTGAATCAAGCACTGACATGGCATCAAAGGCTCAGAAGAGCTTATAACCATTTAAAAAACAAAAAAAAAAAGGAAAAGAAAAAACCAAGTTAAACCAATCAGATGGACCAACTAAGGACGAGCGCTTGAGCTCAAACCAGCTGTCATGCTTGCTTCAAAACATGTACCTAACCAGGGCTAGTTATTCAACTAGAACGCTGGGTGTAGAGAAACATACACACCATCTTAACAGTCTGATGTTTCAGCTAAGTCTAAAGGATCATCGAGGTGATACACAAACAGTCTGTCAGACGGCTGCACGCTGTGACGCTGCTCCTGACTGAGCCGCAACTTTACAAATATAGCAACCCAGACCGCCAACCCAACTGAACACTGCAGACCTCATGACTGAAGAACCCTCTTCTTATATGACTGTGACCTCTCACCTGTTATCACACTTAGAGTTGCCGCGTGAGTGAGAAAAATACAGGTAAATTCAACATGTGAATTCACGCCTGAAAGCATCTTTTTCATCTGCGTGCAGAGATTTGATAGGTAAAAATTACGGCGACTATATCATTTACGTTTTTACATAATAAATGGTCACAATTGCCTGTGAATACTGATTTACACGATTTGTGGAAAATTCATCTGACTGGTAGCTAAATTTATTTACTTGATGACTTTCTATAATTCATATCGAATCTGCACATTTTTGCAAACCAAATTCAATGAATTAGATGCTGAAAATTATGTTCGCTCATTTAGTCCACATTGGTGTGTTGTCACTTAACTCCAACAGAGAGACAATGCAGGGCCGGTTCTTGACAGCTGTAGAGAGAGGGTGGGCTGGCAGATATCCTGGGTGGGCATTTTCCCTGTGGTGGGGGGGTTGTGGGGGTGTTGTATTGTAAGGAGAAAAAGTCTAAATATCTATTCTGTAGATATTGCTATATTAACTATAGGCTGATATGTACACTGAAAAAAAAAAAGCTTTCATGGGCAGCCTAGAATATCATGCACTTTCCTTAAAAAAACTTTTTTTCTTTATTAGTCTTCAAAACCCCTCTTTGTTCTTTTTTTGCTGTATCATTGTTTCTACACTGGTGATTTTTTAAACTAACTTTTTCATTTTTACCAAACAAGGCCATAATCATATCTAAGAACATTGGGGGACTATTGTAGTAGAGAAAATATTAAGACCAGACCACTATGGTAATGGTAAAGGAACTAAATAAATATGATTTTTTGTAAAGTGATCAATCTTAACTACAAACAATATTTTTTATTTTAAGAAATATGCACCCATTCAATTTTAGATGTTCTAATATGTTGAAAACGCAAGACAGAAAAATTCTATTGTAGTTACAATAGTATGAATTACATGAATCAAGTAAATGACAGCCTAACTTTCAATTCAGCAGACGCCAGGAATTTGAAAAAAAAAAAAAAAAAAGTAGAGTAGTTTGCATCACTGGATTAAAAAGTCGGGACTGTTGCTAAAATAAATATTTCTTCATTCAACATTAACAGCAAGTCAAAGGGGGGGAAGCAACTGTATAGCCTTATATGCATTTTAGAGGCTTATATATGCTGTGCCCGTCCATCTAAGGGGAAAGCGTTTAAATTTGTTTTTTCTTTTAGAACATTAAGCTGCTCAGGTAATTTCAGTGGTAGCTATGATATATTTTGTGTATTAAACCCTCACAACTTGCAAGCTCCATTGATGGCGCTACAAACGCTCTTGCTGTTTTAAGCGTAACCTCTGCGTTTCTGCAACAGACTAGAAGCCTCCGATGTAAGAAATCGAGTCATGCCACATTCAGCTAATAAAAGAAATATGCTGCAATTTTCCTGGGTTAATTTTATGATTGTTTAGGCAATCAAGCTATAGCTTAAACATTTCGAAATACAGTCCGCTTCAGATTAGCTTTAATATAAGCACAAAAAATTCACAATCTTTATCTGAAATTTCCTGATTTGGTGGCCCAATCCCGCCTCTGCGCTGCACTGCTGCTAATAAAACGCTCATGCTTCAATGTGAACAACCCATTTCTTAACATGCACAGTGAAAAATGATGCACTACTCAGACTTGCGAACAACCCATTTCTTAACATGCACAGTGAAAAATGATGCACTACTCAGACTTGCAACTTAAACAACACTTACATCACCCATAAATAAAAAACAACACACACTCACCAACTCAATAAAAACCAGCACATACTCACATACTTTTTTGTGGGTGTGTTATCAGATGCTTCTGCAGCTCCTGGATCAGATGCTTCGCAGCCCTGTCCCCGATGAATGAGGTAGTGAAGGCATGCTCAGCTTCAGGTCGACTTCGGTCACCCGCGCCTCCATCTGCTTCTCCAGCACCACTGCCAGCTGGTGGCTCTTGTCGCCTCATCCCTCTCCCGAGCCAGGCGGGGGACCAGATGCAGAGCACCAGCGCCGCCGTTTACAGAGAAAATCCTGAGGGGACAGGGGGGTGGGCTTAGAATCATGCTAGTCCATGCCGGACAGACCCCCAGCCCGGGGGGAAAACGGAGGTCTTGGGGCGGCTTCCCCCACAGTAGGGAAACGGGGGTTTTGAATTTATGCTGTAGTCCAGCCCCGGGACAGACCAGCCAGTTGGCGGGGCCCCGGGGGTTGGAGGGGTGTATCTTCGGGTAGGGGGCGGGGCTTATAATCATGCTGTAGTCCATGCCTGGGACAGACATGAGCTCCGGGTGGATAGGGCCAGGGTCTGGAGGGGGCGTGTCTTCCACCGTGGGGGGGGGGGTTTAAAAAACATGTTATAGTCCATGCCTGGGACAGGCGAGCTCGGGGGGGGCCCCCGGGGCTGGAGGGGGGTGTGTCTTTCTCCAGTAGGGGGGGGGGGCCCCGGGGCCAAGGCATAGGAGTGCAGCTGGTCTGGGAAAAGACTGTTGTCCATTGGGGCAGGGGCGTATCGGATTCCCGATCGGCAAATCGGGATTGGCTGATCGCAATATACCCTCCCGACTGGATGCTGCTGGAGTCACAGCCGGACCTGTGTCCACACTCACCTGGTACCGCCTCCGGGGTTCAGGGACTGGGGGGACTTATAGCTGGACTGGAGAAATGCTGATCGATCTCATCAATCTTCCCCTTCTGTTGGGACAAGAAAGAACAGAAGCTGAAGCTTCAAATTAAGTTCCTCACATGGTTCCCAATAAATCATTCAACGTTGTTATGCTAGTTGTCATGACGTTGCTATGCAGTCGCTAAGCTATGTTCAGATCTGAGCTGTTTGGCTGATCTGAACACTACTAATAACTCAAACAGTGTGATGTGTGTGGAACTCTCAGGACCTCTCAGCAAGAGCAGATTCAACAAGCCCTGGGATGCGCGGTTTGGGAATCGTTGGCAGGAGGAATGATTTAATCCTGCTGGAAGAAAACAAGCAGTGAAAAACATCTATGAGACAGTGATACAAAACACACAGACATTAGATAAATGAGGACCTTTCATGGGCTTGTTTTTTATAAACGCACACTGACCCTGACTGGTCTTTATTCATAGCACATCCCAGTAGAGTATTTTGAGTATTTTTATTCTCTACCCCTCACAGAACCCTTTTTGCATGTTTACATTTTCAGATGTATATTAATGTATATTAGTATGTATATTAATCACTTTTCTGCAGCCGTCTGCAGATTTGTGACTCGGTGCCTGAACTAAACATCTGGCTGAGGCCTCTAGACCCATGTTCTCATGAGAGGAGGTATTCATGTATGTATGTAGATCTACAGATCCATCTGTCAGATCAGAGCTACAAGCTTCCATGACGCCACTGACCTCTTGCCTCGTGGGATGTTCCCAAACTGATGAAGAGGAAGACCAGCGATGGTGATACCGGGTCACAAGGATCAGGCTACCAACATCCGATCTGAGAGAGACGGACAGACAGACACTTAGAGCAGCAGCTTTCAGTGCGTGGGAGATGGGTTGATATACAGTATGTGTAAGTGTGTGTGGAGTACTGACAAAGCACTGCCGCTGATGGTGACGAAGATGGACTGCGGCTCCATACACTCCAGTGTTTGTTGCTGGAAAGAGCTGGCAGCGCATTACCGAACTCATACCTTCCCACCGGCAGATCCAAAAACTCCACATGAGGCTCGCGCAAACGCCCATTACCTAACAGACCAATAGATCTCACAAAAATGTTTGTCTCCATTCCTGTCTCTTCTACAGTTATCATAAAAATGGAGACATAAGCAGACTCTGTGTGCCTGTACCCTCCAGTTGTCTGGCTGAGCGAGGTTTCTGTAGCGCAGCTTCAGAGACCAGCATGATCAGTTCCTCATGCACTAGAGACTTCACCGATGCAACAGGACACTAAAACACTGCGGCCCGACTTCCCTTCACCGATGCTACGCTCAGCATGGCGTCACGCCAGGTTAGAGGGTGGGTGGGTCTCCACTGGGGACAGAAGCACACGAGACTCATTAACAAACAGGATGATGAGCAAACTTCAGGAGAAACCTAGAACAGGAGAGTTCATGAAGACAAACTAAGCTGTGAAAGCCTGAACGTTTATTTACAAACGTTAATGGAGGCCTAATGTAGGTTCAGTGATTTGGACAGTATGAAACAGAGAGCAGTGCAGTCTGATGAAAAACTCTCATAGTGCTTGTTATATAGTATGAAGTATCTTTCGTCCCATAGTAATGGTCCACAGATGTTAAAGCGTTCTTCATGCAAACATCAGTGCCAATAAAAACCTTTATTTTTTCAGAGTGTAGTGCACCCATTAACACAGACACTAATCATTGTACATATAACCTGTATATTAAACTGTGATGTGTGAATGATTGAACAAGAAAAATCAACCTGAGTGCGGAACAGACTGCAGCTTCACAATATCCTGGCTACTTTTAGAGCACGTGTAATATTTAGTGGTAAAGCATCACCTATATCGACTACCGTCCACGCGAGTGTTTCTGAGAGGTGATGGGCCCCGTGTTTGGCGAGGTGTGCCGTCATCACGTTCATGCAGTACAAATCTCCCAGACCTACAGTGTGTTTGGCATCGAAGAAGCAGCTGTTGATGCCAGCTCACGGTAATCAGGACATTCCCGAGGAGTCTGCGCTTACTGGGCGAGAGACATGACGACTCTGTTCACTATTCACAGCTACACTCTACATACAAGCACTAATCTGATGAGAAATGATAAGAAATCAAAGCTGACTGAATGTCACACAGATGCATTAAAGAAGACACTATGAAGTGTGTTTGGTTCACGTCTCACCCCCGTGGTGTACAGGAAGCAGGATAGGCAGTCTAGCGAGAGAAGAGTAGGTGACGTTGTCCTGATTAGCGATCGGGCCTTCACCAGCAGGTGAAGATCTCCATGTTGGGCGGCGGCGAAGCGGTAAATATACGCCTTTTGTCATCTGCAATGGAACAAACAAAGACTGAAGATCTCAAAGAGACATCTATTGCAGTGTAGCAGTGACAAATTACATGAAGCAGCTACAGTGGAGGTCTCAGAATGAACACAGAATGTATAGATTGTACTGTATGTTAGCTTGCTTTTCTTGTGCACAAGAGCATAATTTATTTAAGCCCATATGTCTTACTAACAAGAAACTATGCTTTCTATCCCCCAGGTCCACAGCTGTCAGTTCTTAACTACACAGCAGGTTTCGCGACGCTGTTTGTGAATGTTCATTTGAACTGTGGTTTTGGGGAAACACAGAATCATTGAACCATGTTGGTAACGATGTAACTTGAGACCATAGTTAGCTATACGATGCTATTGGGAACCAGCTCCCCAGAATGGTGCCGAAACATCTCAAGTGTTGAACGGAGATGTTGTCTATGATATTTCCAGTTCTTTGGGGTGATGTGGTAATTTCTTACCGCAATCATCAAGCGTGAACATAATAAACGCTATTGAAGAAGAACATCTCATTGTTGGTCCCAATTACAGTTTTTCTACAGCAACACTTGGACACATTACTCTAAGTACTCAGGTCACTTATTTACAACAGCAGTCCCTGTGAGCTTAAACTGTGAATCATTGCTTTGGCACAAAAATACATCCCTGTGAATGACTACAGCTTTGAAATGACATCACTTAATTTCTTACTCAGACCACAAACAATGCCAAAGTCGATGCACCTACAGCCAGTTAACATCACTTTACATACGCTTTAAAAGGGGGCAATGGTGCGATTTAAATTTTTTCCGTTCTCTTTGGAGTGTATACAAACTCTTTGGTGCATACAGAAGTCTTCCAATCCCAAGAGATATTCTTTATAAAAGTTAAGACTCTTCCAACGCATCCTCCAAAACCGCCTCGCTTAAACACCCGCTCCTACATCTCTATCACACTATTGGCGACAGCTTTGCATAACGGGCCACCTAAATGTTAACTCAAAGAAAGAATGCGTAACTTTTATCCTCTCTGTTGCTGCCGCATGCTGCCATGGTGTGGTGTGGAGACGCTGTTTCATGCGTGAAAGGCAAAACTTCTTTGTTTGATCTCTTCCAAAAGAAGACACAACTAGAAATCAGTGGTTAAGTTGTATTTACAAAACTGTTCCAGAACAGTTGAACCCCAATATTACAGATGTGTGCTGCACATTTTATGGAGTGCACTGCTTCCTGATCCTGGGAGAGAAGACTACACTGCCGGGCGCTTCTGACTCACAGCCTGTAAGTACGCTTTTTTATATTTAAAATGATTTGTCACTGATGATTCAAATGCAAGTTTTGAAAAGTGTAGAGTAGTGTCCGTTGTCTGTTGCTTTTCTCCAATCACAAATGCACTGTGACACGCACCAACGCAACGTGTAAAAAGACAGTATAAGTCATGTAATTATATATTATATGTTATAATCAGTAATTATGTCCCCACTGGATGCAACAAATGCCCCGATTGTAATGGGTTTTAATGTTTTTTTTTTTTTTCTGGTTGTGCCGGAGACGGCATCAATACAGTATGTTAAGAGGTGTAACATTTTCGCTACTACACGCGTGAGGTATTCTAGCCAATCACAAAGCACTGAGAGAGCTAGCCAATCAGACTTTCTGCTTTTAGATTAAATACAATCAGAGTTGTATTAAAATAATATCTCTGGCTCTTCCAAGCTTTTATACTGGCAGTGATGGGTGCTTTTAAACCTTGAATCCGAACAACAAGTGCACAAGTCTGTCATAAAAGTGAATAAATGCCTTCTGAAGTGAAGCGATGCACTTGTGGTAAGAAAAACCGTTCCAAGCAGATGACATAGACATATTCTGGCAGATTACTTTTATAATTGGATGGATAGCACTTTATTAGATTTCTAACTTGTACTATTGAACTATCAAAAGCCATTGCACTGCCATCTATAAAGCTTGGAAGAGCCAGGACATTTTTTTAATATAACTCCCATGGAGATTCATCTGAAAGAATAAACGTCATATACACCTAGGGATGGCTTCTGGGAGGGTGAGGTAAATCATGGACTAATTTTTTCATTTTTTGGGTGTGCTAAATCCCTTTAAGTTTTAAGTTTCAAGCAAAATTGCAAATATGGGACAATTTTTGGCTACATTTCTACAGTAATAAGCCATAATGCATAGCTGTAAATTTCCTAAATCTATATTGAAGACCATCAAAGTAGTTAGAGTTAGCTGAACAACTACACAGTATTAGTCCTTTTGATTCCTTACCATCTGTGATGTATCCTCCGAAAACATGCAACTCCTTTAGATTTACGCTCACTATTTTCATTGGATTCACACGCTATACTGTTCGGACCTCCTGAATTAAATGTGCTAATTCAGATCCATCACTCTACTGATCTCACTTCATAGCATCCAAGTTTAGTTGCTGACAGCAAACATTAACACAAACGCCCATTAGTGCCTCCAGTGTGTTTTTGAGATTATGACCTGTGGGCTCGAATGCTAGCAGCTACCACTCTCCAAACACAGACACAGAGAGAGCGCTGTGAACCGAGGAATAAAACACAGCGATGAGCAGCTCAAAATCATCTGAGAATCTCTAAAACCGCGATTTTGAGATCATCAGATAAACTCCACTGTCAGTTTTCACCATTAAAAAGTTAATACAAAAACATTTAATACATGATGCAAAGACAAGCTGCTTATTAATAGTTAGTAAGATAGATTGTTATATGGGGGAAGATCTAGAATATGGACATGCAGAATGAGGCTATGTGCTTTATAAGTACAAATAAACAAACAATATGCCTCGAAGTGAGTTCTCTAGTGTAAGAGTATGGCTAATAAATTTACATTTTAGAGCCATTTTTTATATGGATATATATTGTAATTTATTCCTCAACTGCCCATTACTTGGATTTCAAAAAGTCTTCAAATTAAAATTTCCTCTTAACTTTTCCTTTCATAAAACCTGCAGAAACCCTATATTTAGTTATTAGTGTTGTTACAGGTATTTACTTATTTACATCTCTACACTCAATCTCTCTCTCCTCTCTCTCTCTCTCGCTCTCAATGGGTCTATAAACCTGCTTTTAGCAGGTAAGGTTAAGGACTCTGGATCTAATGGTTTTAGTGTTTACTAAGTGCTTTATTTACTTTCAACAGCCGCATCATATGTGTGACGTCACACGTGAAAAGATAAACCCAAGCCTCCGATGAATAGCGATCAGAACTTATTCTCTTCGCACTACTAGGCATTGTCTTTCACACAAAGGGCACAAACAGATCGTACTTTGAAACATTGTATGGGAAGGTTACTTTGGAAATGTAACAGGTTAAGATTACAAGGTACCCTGTTTAAAATATAGTAAGCAGTGTACACTAGTTCAATTGCGTTAAAGTTGTGTTTTACATTTGATTGCTTTTTAAATACTTTTCTAAATAATTTCTTTTTTTCTAAACTGTGAATTAATTTGAACACCATTTTAAGCACGCAGGGTTAACTTTTAACATTATTACCTCAACACTGATTACGGTCAAAATATATCATCTCTTGAATTTAGGATACACAGAATTCATTTACAGGCACAGCCACCACAGAAATCAGACTTTAGCACCTGTTTTTACTTTGAGATCATTCTGAGATCAAATAGCAGATTTTAAATAAAAAGATATAGTTTAATAGCTATGAATATTGTTTTTGAATCAAATCTTGACATAGCTACGAAAGGCAAACACTGGACTGCTAACAAATGCCTTGCAAAAAAACAGTTTCATCTTAAAAAAATAAAGCATAATACTGCACAATAAACCCAAATATGGAATAAAACAGTTATCAAGTAATTAAAACGCGTGTGTTATTCGGTTGTCCTAAACTCCTGAAACATTTTAGAGCAGGTCAATACGAATTTATGAAAGGAATCTATCATATCTGAATGTGTGTGAATATATTCAGATCTTTGTATTCGTTAACATTTCATAAGTAACTATAATTACATATTTTTTCTCAGTGCCTGTAGCAGATTACAGTTACAGTTTTTGTAGTGCATCAACAAGGATTTGGTCCAGTTATAATGTGTTTCTAAATGCTTCTCATCCGGTGTGAGGAGTTCTGCAAAACCACACCCCAATCACCAGCCCCCCTCCTCCTCCTCCTCCTCCTCCTCCTCCACACCCCCTCCCTTTCTTTAGGTTTGTTCTGTGATCCATGACGAGTTCTTCACTCACCTTCCCCTGGTCGACTGTAGCGCTACAGTGACGGTCATCCAGTGGAGCGTCAGGAGCAGAAAGCACAGCAATCACACGTCTGCAACACAAAACAACACTGCTACACTTCACTGCATGAGCTGACAGTAATACACAGTGCACACACACACACACCACACACACACACAGGTGTAACAATAATCACACATCATGCAGAACTTCAGAGGTACACGTTTAAAAGCCCTGAGATCTGCTGACAAAGGCTGATGGGAACTGGAAATACTGGAACCCCTCATGATGCCACACAGACTTTAATTCATAGCTTTCAGTCACATGACCCGGCTCCAAGACCTGGAGGGCAAAGCATCCACAGAACTGCAGGACAAGCCTGTCAACACCCGAGCTGCATCACCACCTTCATTACCACCATTATTCTTCTAATAAAACCTGCATCACCGACAACAGCCTGAAATCACCAAACCAATAATTTGACCATTAGGTACCTCCGCAAAGAACACACAGTTGACATTAGAGGTGAAGCGAGTTATTACATAATGATAATGAAGGACAACCATGAACATTAAAGACTCTCTCCATCACATCAGATCATGTTGACTGGAGAAATGGTTAAAACCACTCAAAGAAACTCATTCGGAGGATCAGTGACTGTTACCTCCTCGAAGGACCAGCTTTGATCTAACTGTTTACACAAGAGCAGAGTGATGACACGCATGCGTTACAAAAGCATCTTGACTGTTGTGGAATGCGGCTCTGGCGTGAGTAGGTGTTGATGTGAGGCATGCTGGGATTGCTAATGCTAGTCCACGGATCTTTTCTTCTGTCTAAGAGTTCTGTTCAGTGAACTCACCCAATACGTGCGCTCCCCTGCGTGACATTCATAACAGAACAAAAACATAACCTATAAAAAAATGATTATAGTGCTGTTTCATTACAAACAACATCTCTTTTAAAGGGGTGGATTGTCTGTTTTTTTCTCTCTAGGCTTGATTGTGTTTATGGGGACAGTCTAACATGTAATACCACGTCCAGTGACTTCAAGCTGAAAAAAGCAGTGATAAAACACTGATAGTAAATGAAGCTTTCGAGTCTCAACGAGTGGAGCAGAGCAAAAACAGTGTGAATCTCACAAAAACAGGAATTTAAGTCACCAAAAAAAACAAAACAAAACAAAAAAAACACACCAATTAATTAATTACAAAATGTATGTTGTATAATTATAATGACGCCTGATAGTTATGATAGTTACACACTTTTACATCAAATTTCTAGTTTGCTGTGATGTGTCTGCATGATTGCCTAAATACATACTTAATACCTTTAAGAAGGTATTTTAGAATTTATTCTTGTTTATGTTAAAGACACACACACATCAGTAAATGAAACTGTGCAGTCCAGAACAATGTGTTTAATAGCAATATAAAAAAAGCTTTGTAGAATATTACAGTATTTACTGTTTTATTTAGAGAGTAGTCTTAGTCAATATCTCTTGTCTCTCTATGATTCAGGTTTTACTGAAACAGTTTTATCTTATTCTCTTATATGTGTTATATATGACACAAAAATCCTCAAACTGGATGACATCCATCAGCCATATTAACACATGATATGAAATATATAACAAGATACTGTCATCTCAAAGATAGATGAGGTGTTTTATGTCCAAACGGGATCCATGACAGTGAACAGACATGTTACATGTTCATTTTAACGTACTTATACTTCCGCACATTTACATTTACAATAAAGAGCACAAGTTATCTGTCACAGAGCCAGCTACTATATATTCAGAGGAATGCCAGGTTTATTAGAATGCTAGATAAGGAAGCAAGCCAGAGCAGGAGAAATGAAGATACTTTGCTTAAGAATGTAGAAAAGAAGCTTAACGGACCTGTAAAATCAGCAGCATTGAGTCCAATAGAAAGCCAGAGTTTCCTTCAAGCACTTCAGACAGAGTCCATGTTCAGTTCTCATGTCTTTCGCCACTTTAACAGCTGAACACCTCTACCTTACTGAACCCGACACTTCCCTTTCTCAACACTCACGGTAGGTCATGGTTTCTGAAGGGACAGTCTCACACACCTGCTCTTGTGGTTCATGAAGATGAGCTTACAGAGGAGATAATGGAGTAATCCTGATACAGCAGATCATATGACAACAGCTTACAAACACACACAGCGGAGAGATCTGGAAACTCAGCAAGTCCCTGGGAACGAGACTAAAACCCGTCAGACCAGATTCACTCCCACACGACACAGTGCAGGAAGCACAAATCAATTACTGCATATTACACAAACTCACCGCACATCTGTATGTATTGGGTTTGTTTTAGTCACATGATGATGTTCATACAACTAAAGCTTATTTATGCAGGAATGTTTGTCCTGACAAAAAAAAAAAAAAAAAAAAACAGCAACCATCACTGCAAACACAGCGGGATTTATCATAAAATTATCTCACAGAACCGAGCCATTTTAATTTGAAAATTAGCCAGTATTCACTTGAGTGTTTATTATGAATCAACATGAATGATTAAATAAACATGATTGCAATTTCTACGCCAATGACTACAATAGGAGCCTATGCATCTTCGGAGCTTGGCCCTAATAATAATAAATATACATTTTATGGAGTGTCTATTTAAAAAACTGAGTTCAAAAAGCTCACCTTGATGGCAGAGACCATTTACACTAACTCTTCCCACCAGTGTGTGGTCGGACCAGCAAAAGACCAGCTCATGACCAGCTAAAACCAGCTAAAGACCAGCTCATGACAAGTTCAAACCAGCTAAAGATCAGCTAATGACCAGCTAAGGAGCAGCTTAAACCAGCTCCTGACCAGCTAAGGATCAGCTTAAATCAGCTAATGACCAGCTTAAACCAGATAAAGCCCAGCTCATGACCAGCTAAGGATCAACTAAAGACCAGCTTCTGACCAGCTAAGGATCAGGTTAAACCAGCTAAAGACCAGCTAAAGACCAGCTCAAACCAGCTAAAGACCAGCTAAATACCAGCTCATGACCAGCTTAAACCAGGTCATGATCAGCTCATGACCAGCTAAAGACCAGCATCCCAGCTTCAAAATCTTGTTAACCCACATCTGCTGTTTTGTTCAACAGGGAATTGATGGGCGGTAGAGTGTTTTTCCAGCCCTGCACAGAAGAAAACAAACTGACCTTTACTGTCCCAGTGGACACATGAACAACACAGACGACGCTGTCATTGGAAACACGTTAATGAAGATATCAGATACACTGGGATGATGAAAAGTTCAGCGGCTCCAATGGGACAAACAATTCAATTTAATTCAATTCAATTCAAGTTTATTTGTATAGCGCTTTTTACGATACAAATTGTTGCAAAGCAACTTTACATAAAATTTAAGTTTCTATAATATTAATCAATACATTATCGGTGATGACTGTCAGTTTATGTGCATATGGCAGAAATGTACGGAAAAATCAATTAAAGATGTAATCAAACAGACGATGAACACTATTAACAGCAATTATTATATGATGCAATCACACTTGTAGCAATATTTGTTAGTTCTCTATGTTGTCTCAGGGTTAGCATCATCTGAGGTCCTCTGAGGGGTTGGCATCATCTCTTCTCAGGTGTTCTGGATCCAGACTGGAGCTTGTGTAAATCCTAGTTACCACGGGATGTAAATCCAGCAGAAACAGAGAAACAAATAGAGACTTAATTAGCGTAGCTGCTGTTCCAACCAAGTAAAATTAATTAGTTTAACCCAAGCTAAAGAATAATAATGCGCTTTTGATCAGATCCAAAATTATGAGATGCATTATTTTAATTCTTGGCCAAAGAGGTGTGTTTTTAATCTAGATTTAAACAGAGAAAGTGTGTCTGAACCCTGAACATTATCAGGAAGGCTATTCCAGAGTTTGGGAGCCAAAATGCGAAAAAAAATCTACCTCCTTTAGTGGACTTTGCTATCCTAGGTAACTATCAAAAGTCCAGCGTTTTGTGACCATAGGGAGCGTGATGGATTGTAGCGTGGTAGAAGATTATTTAGGTACGCAGGAGCTTCATAAGGGCCTCATAAGTAAGAAATAATATTTTGTAACTGATACGGAACTTAATAGGTAGCCAAGTGCAGAGACTGTAAAATTGGGGTAATATGATCATATTTTCTTGACCTGGTAAGGACTCTAGCCGCTGCATTTTGGACTACCTGTAGCTTGTTTATTGATGATGCAGGACAACCACCTAGCAGTGCATTACAATAGTCCAGTCTAGAGGTCATGAATGCATGAACTAGTTTTTCTGCATCATAAACAGGTAACATGTTTCGTAGCTTGGCAATGTTTCTAAGATGGAAGAATGCTGTTTTTTTAACATGGGAAATATGCTTTTCAAAAGACAAGTTACTGTCTAATATAACACCCAGATTTTTGACAGTAGAGGAAGTAACAGTACATCCATCTAGTTGCAAACTGTAGTCCACTAGGTTCTGTGTACTGTTTTTTGGTCCAGTAAGTAATATCTCTGTCTTATCTGAATTTAATAGGAGAAAATTATTGGTCATCCAATCTTTTACATTTTTAACACACTCTGTTAGCTTAGATAATTTAGAAGTTTCATCTGGTCTCGTTGAAATATATATAGTTGAGTATCATCAGCATAACAGTTCTTCTGTGATTCTTCTGCACAATCTGACTTTGCTGCAGCCTGGAATTGAACTGCTGGTTTCGTCTGGTCAGAGGAGAACTGCCAACCGCCCTCGTGCAGCTGATACTTGACTGCTATTGGCTCATCTGCGCTTGAGGGGAGGGGCTTACCGATAGGTCAGTTATGTTTTTAGATGGTTCCTATGACCCTGCTATAAAAAAAGTGTTTTTAAAAAAAAGTGATAATGCTAATGAGAAATCAGGAAAGGTGCAACAGCCACAAATCACTCTATAATTAAACTAGTTTACAATAAGATGGAAAAGTCTCGACCTTCACACCAAGAGCAAACAGATGAAACAATGACTGAAACACATAACTTCCTTACTGTTACGGCTGGCTCGTAGACTGCAACATAAGAGGCAGACAACAAATTCTTTAACAATAAAGAAATTTATCAAACCAAGCAAACAATTATCAAACAATCAAAAAAAAAAAAACGACGTCCAGGGGAAAAATAAGACACGCGCGTGTGGTTATTAAACAATATCTGGCACTTCAAATAAATCTAGCAAAGGGATGATTAAAGAGAAAATAAGAATATACAAATTACAAAGTAGGGGAGAAGTGAGGGCGAAGCGAGCCACCTCTCATTCCAAGTCACCGGTCTTTATACTCTGAGTTAGTCAAGGATTGAATACACCTGTTGCCCAATTAACATCTGCACTGTGTAGCAGAGCCAGCATAAACTGGTTAATAACAACTACATCTCCCCCACAAAAGTATTCCTCCAAAAAAAAATAAAAAAAAATAAAAAAAATAAATAAAAATTGGAATCTCGCCATTTATCCCACTCTACTTGGTTCCTGCTTCCTGGGCCCTAGGAGACAGGATAGAAAAGGAAGAGAGAAAAAAAAAAAAAAAAATTAAAGGCAAGACAAAAATTTACAAGCTCACGCTCGGGATAGGGCATCAGCAATGACATTTTCACTGCCCCGAATGTGTTTAATGTCAAGAGAGAATGGCTGTAAGAAGAGACTCCACCACATTATCCTCCGATTACGATCCTTCATCCGATGTAAAAAACACCAAAGGATTATGGTCAGTATAAACCACAATTGGACTTGCAGATGATCCCAGATAGACTTCGAAATGTTGGATAGCTAAAACAAAAGCAAGCGCCTCATTTTCGATAACAGAATAAACACGCTGATGGACATTGAATTTTTTTGAATAACAAACTGGATGTTCTACTCCATCCTGACGTTTCTGTAGGAGGACAGCTCCGGCTCCAGTGTCGCTAGCATTGACAGCTAAACAAAAGGTTGAAAGAAATCTGGTGCAACAAGCACAGGAGCACTAGCCAACAGTGCTTTGGCGCTATTAAATGCCTGTTGGGAAACAGTACTCCAGTTAAAAGATACTTTAGTACTTACAAGATCGGTCAAGGGTGCTACAAGGGATGCAAAGTTAGGGCAAAACCCACGATAATACCTGGTCATTCCCAGAAACCTATGCAATTCCATGCGAATTTGAAGGCACTGGAAAAGCACAAATCGACTCAATCTTAGCTTCAATGGGGCGGATATTTCCATTTCCTACTATTTTACCCAAATAGGTGACTGTAGCTTTCCCAAATTCACATTGACAAATTTAAAGTTAAAGAGGCCGCAGTCAAACAAACAAATAACTCCCTTATTTGGGCTAGGTGATCTGACCAAGATGAACTGTACAAAACCACGTCGTCCAAATAAGCCTCACAGTCAGACAATCCAGACAACACCTTATTTATAAGGCGTTGGAAAGTAGCTGGAGCATTTCGAATGCCAAACGGCAAAACACTATATTGGAGAAAGTCATCAGGTGTCACGAAAGCAGACAGTTCCCTTGCTCTGGCAGTCAATGGAACCTGCCAGTACCCTTTTAAGAGATCAAATTTACTCAAATTTCGCAGACCCCACTCCATCCACACAATCAGCTATGCGGGGTACAGACTTAGTAGTCAAGTCATCTTTATTTATATAGCGCTTTAAACAAAAAAAGATTGCGTCAAAGCAACTGAACAACATTAATTAGGAAAACAGTGTGTCAATAATGCAAAATGACAGTTAAAGGTAGTTCTTCATTGAATTTAGTGATGTCATCATGCAGCTCAGTTCAGTTTAAATGGTATCTGTGCAATAATTTGCAATCAAGTCAATGATATTGCTGTAAATAAAGTGTCCCCAACTAAGAAAGCCAGAGGCGACAGCGGCAGGAACCAAAACTCCATCGGTGAGAGAATGGAGAAAAAAAAACCTTGGGAGAAACCAGGCTCAGTTGGGAGGCCAGTTCTCCTCTGACCAGACGAAACCAGCAGTTCAATTCCAGGCTGCAGCAAAGTCAGATTGTGCAGAAGAATCATCTGTTTCCTGTGGTCTTGTCCCGGTGGTCGTCTGAGACAAGGTCTTTACAGGGCATCTGTCTCTGGGGCTCTAGTCCTGGTCTCCGCTGTCTTTCAGGGCTCTAGAGGTCCTTTCTAGGTGCAAATCCACCATCTGGGCTGGATACATACTGGATCCGGGTGACTGCAGTGACCCTCTGACTTGGATACAGACTGGATCTGGTGGCTACGGTGACCTCGGAATAAGAGAGAAACAGACTAATATGAGCGTAGATGCCATTCTTCTAACGATGTAGCAAGTACATCGGGTGTTATGGGAAGTGTTCCCTGTTCCAGTTTACCTAATTAATGCAGCCTAAAAATCCTTTAACGGATTTCGATATTAGAAGTGTATTAGTATGATATGTGTAAGCCAGGTTAAAGAGCTGGGTCTTTAATCTAGATTTAAACTGCAAGAGTGTGTCTGCCTCCCGAACAATCTTAGGTAGGTTATTCCAGAGTTTGGGCGCTAAATAGGAGAAGGATCTGCCGCCCGCAGTTGACTTAGATATTCTAGGTATTATCAAACACAGTGCCAGAGTTTTGAGAACGGAGCGGACGTGGAGGACTATAATGTAACAAGAGCTCGTTCAAACATTCAGACTTAGTGACAGAATTTAGCTTGCGATAGTCTGTGCAAAATCTGTAAGATACATCGGGCCTATTTACAAGGAGACAAGGTGAACTCCAGGCACTAAAGCTGGGCTCAGCTAGGTTGTTGTCTAACAAGTAAGTCACCTCTTTTCAACAAGTCCCGTTTCATAGGGTTTACCCTATACGCATATTCAACATAGGTTTTGTCTTTCACGTTTTTTTATAACCACGAAATCGTTGGCGATAAGCCTCCGTTCCTAACTCATATGCTCTCAAAATGGCTATTTTGACCCGTTTAAAATCTACACTCTCTTCTTCAGAAAGAGAAAAAACACCTCCTGAGCCTTCCCTGTCAAAACACTGCAGAAGTAGAGTCCAGGCCTCTTCTGCCCATTTTAGAGAAGCAACCCTTTCAAAATGGGCAAAAATACTTGTCCACATCACATTCACAAAATGGGGGAACCATCTTAATGTTTCGACCAACATCAAAAGGAAGAATGCACAACCTGAACGGATTTTGGAGCTTCAGCTTTTTTTACTTCCAGTTTAAGTTCAAGCTTCCTCATCTCATGCTGCCTATATTCAGGTTCACTCTCACGTGCATACTTTAACTTTTTCAGCTCAATTTTGTACGCTCATGCTCCTGTTCAAGTTCTAATTTTTTTTTAACTGAAGACTTTTTTCCCATTCCCTATCTTCTAATGTTTTAGTACCTTCAAACGATATTCTCTCAGTTTCAAACTGTTTGTTTCTCTATAGACATTAAATCTCTCTCAAGTTGATGCCACTACCAGTGGTGGAATGTAACGAAGTATTTGTACTTCGTTACTGTACTTAAGTAAATTTTTACGTATCTATACTTTACTTAAGTAAAAAAATAATGCATACTTATACTTTTACTCAAGTAGATTTTTCAACAATTATCTGTTCTTTTACTCCACTACATTATTAAAATGCGTGTCGTTACATCCTTCCAAATCTTGCATAAAAAAAATTTTGGTCGACTGACGTTTTGGCGTTGCTGGACAATGCACGTTGAAACAGATCGGAGATCTGATTGGTCAAAGAACTCACGCGCTCAGCGCGCATTTTGAAACAACACAAGCGGAACTGATGTAAATCGAAGAAAAGGACACGGTGGACACCAAATATCAAACATGGACGAAGAGCCAACAACGTCGACTGAGCTTGAGCCTGTGCCCTGCAGCTCTGATTCTGAGAGACATCCCTGGCCTTATTTAAGCAAGTTATTTGAATTTTTTGCTTCCACCAGTCAGTTTGAATGTTTTGGGGACATTTCCTAATGACCTCACCGCAAAGAACTGTTGGCGTTTTAAAAACTCCCCTTCAAATTTGAAGAAACATATAGAGGTAAGACATGCAAATGCTAGTTATTAATATTTAAGTTACAAACTTGCTATGACATGGTGCTATGACTGTTATAGAAAAACGGATGTCAACATAACAAAAATATCACACCAGTATAATATTTGTTTGACGTAAGTTAGTGGTACCCTAACAGGGTAACTTCTTTAGCTGGTTATTAGCACAGCAGGGACGAGCGCTTGCTAGTACGTTACATTTTTTGGAGATGAGCAAATACTGCTATATCTGTACCTTCGTAGTTGGCTAAAATAGCTGTTTGTTTTGACTCGATGAAAAAATGTTCAAACTTTTATACGCCGTCGGCCCCTAGCTTCTTTACCATACAACATTGGGTATTTAGTTGACATTCACAAATAAGCATGCAGGCAAAAACTATATCTTGGTTTGATTCAATTGTGAACAATTTGAACTATGACAGTTGTTTTTCGTCAATATCATGACATTTTTTAGAATTTGCAAACATATATATATATATATAGCAATTTAGCGCGAAAGTATATGCGAATATCAAACCAATTTTACCCGTGTGATATGCTTGGTTGTAAGTGTCAGTAGCTTGTCTTTTTTAGTCTAAAGATGTAATCACATTGGTTTCGCGTTTCAGTGCCCCATACACTGTGGTTTTGTATTAACGTAAATGTAAAATCCTTTAACTTTAGGGTCCAAACTCTTAGTTTAACATGGCAAATACAGTAGCTTTTTGCTTGTGTGGTACTTACATGTTGCCAGTCATAACTAAGTAATATGCTAGTAAGATGTAAGGTTAGTGTTTGCACTTGCACTTAACTAGTAGTGGTTTAGATTAATTCTTGAACCCTTAAAAAATATTTTACATTATGTTGTGAGATTTATTTTGGTTGTAGATTGACTATATTACTAAATACTAATACTACTAATGCTAAACGTGTATTAATTCTGTTGTCACTATCTTTTATAGAGAAAGCACAGACCACTTCTGAAGGAGTACTTGGCAGCAACTTCTTCTAAAAAGAAGGGGGACATTGTTTGCTGATGGAGGCTCTTCAATAAAGCAGCGAAAACTTGAGGACATCAAAGCATCTCAGAAGACCATAGACCTTGCAGTGGTTAACTTTATTGTCCAGGGTTTACACCCTTTGGGAGTAGTAACACCAGACTGGGTTTTTGTTGATTTAATACATTGTACTCAACCTGATTACACAGTCATGTCACGTACAACATTGAGAGAGAGAATTGATAAGTGCACAAAGCAAATGAAAGAAAATTGAAGAATGCAATGCAGACTGTTAAGTATATCGCCACGACTACAGATGCTGGACAGCTCATAGGGAAAGGTTTCATTGGGGTTACTGCCCACTGGATAGAGCCAGATACCCTAGAAAGAAAGTCTGTGGCTCTGGCTTGTAAAAGGCTGAAAGGGACACATTCTTATGATGTGTTAGCCAGTGCACTTAATGATATTCACAGTGAGTATAACATCCGTGAAAAAATTGTAGGACCACAACAGATAATGCCTCAAACTTATTATAAGGCCTTCCGAGGTTTATGCATGTGAAGATGAAGGAAGTTCAAACTGAAGATGAGAGTAAAGGTGTGAATGACAGTGAAGAGGAGGATGCAGAAGAGGAGACAGAGGGTGTTGAAGTGGAAGCTTTGATGGAGGAAGAAGATGAGTGTTCTGAATATAAGCTTCCAAAGCATCACCGTTGTGCCTGTCATATTCTGAATTTGATCTCACCCGTAGATGCCAGAAAAGCTGAATCAAATGTTATGTACAAGAAGATATCTCGTGCAGCATTTTGCCAAGTGCTCAGCTCTTTGGAATAAGAGTGCCCGGTCATCTACAGCTGCAGAGGTTATTGAGAGGGAGTGCAAGCTGCAATTGATCCGTCCAGTTGAGACCAGGTGGAACTCTCTCTTCCTTGCAGTTGAGCGAATACTGAGGATAATTAGGGAAAGTGTAGAAGGAGTCGTCAGAGCAGTGACCATTGCACTTAAAGTCCCAATGTAAGTTTTTCATGGAGCAGATACGTAGTTGTGATGTGGTAGGCTATTGATTGTGTGAAATAATGTTGTTTACTAATGATTTACTCCATTTAATTTGAACTGCAATAGTGTAGCCTATGCTTATCATGCTGACATTATGCATGTTCTCACATGGTGTTTTACAGGTTCAGCCCTGCAGAACTTGCTTTCTTGTCTGACTATGCATCAACCATGAACCCAGTCTCTAAGGCACTCAACATATTGCAGGGAGAGGTGGATGTCCACATGGGATGGCTGGTACCCTATAACGCTCCTAACTGTGAAGTGGACCGCCTCCAAACTTCATCCCAGTTCTGCCAGCCACTGATCTCTGCTTTTCAGGAAGGAATACAGCAGCGGTTTGGAAAAATGATGAATGACCCAGAACTCATATCTGCTGCAATTTTACTTCCTAAGTTGCGCACATCATGGACAAGCAATGAAAACTTGCTAAAGTTGGGTAAGTCATTTAAATAATTTCTTTGTCAAGATATTCATTGTTAATAGAATAATGGGTAGGGGTTCATTTTAACCAATATATGTTATTTTCAAAGCTAACTGGTATTTTAAAAGGCTAGACAGAAATACTCTTCATTCATGTTTGGATTTTTTTTTTGTGCAGGCATGGACTACATCAAGACACACATGGAGGAGAGCCAGCCTTATCATCACCTGGTAGCCATTCGGATCTGAGGAGGAAGACTTTTTGGCCTTATGAAGGGAAATGTCCACGAAACCACAAAACAGTTGGATGCCTATCTGGCCAACACTTCTACCTCAATGGACATACTAAAGTCAGTGCCCACAGTTTTTATTTTGTCCCTTGAAGCTCAACACACCATTGCCCGCATCGCAGCATGGCGATGCGACGAATGTTTAGCACAGCAGGGCACATTTTTTCTGCAAAAAGAGGCAGGCTAGGTTTTTTTTTTTTTTTTTTTTTTTTTTTTGTTTTTTTTTTTTTTTTTTTTTTTTTTTTTCTTTTTTTTTTTTTTTTTTTTTTTTTTTTTTTTTTTTTTTTTTTTTTTTTGTTTTTTTTTTTTTTTTTTTTTTGTTTTTTTTTTTTTTTTTTTTTTTTTTGTTTTTTTTTTTTTTTTTTTTTTTTTTTTTTTTTTTTTTTTTTTTTTTTTTTTTTCCTTTTTTTTTTTTTTTTTTAATTTATTTTTTTTTTTTTTTTTTTTTTTTTTTTTTTTTTTTTTTTTTTTTTTTTTGGTCCAAAGCTTTTGCGCACCAAACTTTTGTTAGCCCTTGCCCAAAACATATGGTAATGCCACTGCGGCACACCAAATACCTTATCGGGCTATACTTCTCATCCCTGCCGGCTCTAGGGGCCTTGTGCCCTTTTGACCTTGCTTGGGCAAAATTCCTATTCTTGCCACGGTCTTTGTTTAAGTTCTTATCGAACAGCTGCCGGTTATTGACTTCCTTGTTTTTCACTAGGTTCCTCTTGTTTTTTCCGCCTTCTGTTCCTGTTGGTGACCAGAGTTTACATCCCTGCAATCTGGCTGGCTGTTTAAGATGAAGCCCTTCCCCTTGTCCCTTTGTTGGTGCTATTTTCGCATTTCTATGTGTTATCCTATTCTCAGCTAATGTTGTGGATTTTCTGTCCCTCCAGGCGCTCAGCCACCTGCGTTCGCGTTTCCACTACCAGGCCTAGGTAAGGCTACCGCCTGTTGTGTAGCAGAATCCCGTGGTCTCCCCCTTTGCTTCAGGTTCCGCCTCCCATCCCTGGGCCTTTGCGTTTTTTACTGCTCTTAATAGTTAAGTAACACACACATCATACCTTGTAGGTCCTACTGGGTTACGCCCTTATATTATTATCTTGCAAGAGTGCCTCATCATCACACACACACGCCGGGTTTTTACACCCGGCGTCAGCTAGCCCGCCACAGCCCAAAATCTTCATCAAGATTACACCAACTCACAGATCCGTGCTCTTCCTGATTGCCTACCCACCTTGACACAGCCCAGACATGAGCACCCACTGGTTGTACTTCTTACCTTACCACAAAATCCACTTCCCCTTAAAGTAAATCCCTTAAACGTATGTACTATGACTTTTACTACCGTACGGTTGTGGAGTAATTCCTGTACTTCAGTCTATATGTTGCGGGTAGTTGTACTGTCTTACGTCCTACCTTAGTCCTTCTCCCCCCCTGTGCATCCCCCCCCCCACCTCGTTCCTCTTGTCCCCGGCACTCCTTTGGTATTCCCCGGCTTTACCCGCCTTTCCAACTCCTCCTTGCGCTTTTTCCGTTGCCGTCACACTGATCGCTTGGCCTCTCTGCACTTTCTTACCCGTTGTTCTTTGGTGCCCCTCTCTCGCCCTTTCCGCCCGTTTCATTTCCCTCCTGCCTGGCCGCTCCTGGCTCGTTTCCTACAAAAGCCGCTGTTCCGTTGCCCCCCCATCACCTCAACTCATTCTGCTCCACCCTTCCCCCCCCCCTGTCCGAACCCGATCCGCCCCCATCTTACTTCCCTACTCTCATTGAAATTACCCCCGTCCCCCTACACCAATACCCCACTAGCCCTTCATACGGACGTGCTTCATACGCACGCCCTCCTTGGTTTTATCACCTTCACTCCGCCTTAACGTCCCTGCCACATTTCCGTTGTTCTACGCGCGACCTCCATGCATGACACTTGAATCGGCCACTCTAAGTCTGTACCCCCTCCCTGCCCCCCAGTGCCCCCCTTTATCCCGTTCCCCACTCGGTTAACTCTTCGGTTACACGCCAGTTCACTTATTGCTTCATATCAACTTCTTGCCCACCAGACGCTGTTGTGTAAACCCATTCCCTTTGTATTTTCCTGGTCTCCACCTCCTCCTCCTTCTTCCTCATACCTGGCCCTTCCCACCCCCCCCCCGCCCACCCATGTCTTTGTAATAAACTTCCCCACATAGGCGAAATCTAAAGTATACCAGTCTTTCCCGCGGTTCCATCTCGATCATGCCTGTTGCACCCCCTCGCGCCGTCTTCCCCGGCCTGCCCGGGCTCGAGGGCCTCCACCGCTGCATGTCCCCCCCGTTCTCCCCCTGCGTTCCCCGTGCAGCCGCGTCCCCCCCGGATTTCCTCCGCCCACCTCCCCTAAAATGTGCTGTTCCAACCACCCACCACCCCCCCCACACCCCCCCCACCCGGTCCGTGCGCCGGTCCGGCTCCCCCCGCGCCCAGCTCGATCACACAACGCCACTACCGGAGGGCATCACCCAGCCTCGTCCATGACCCTGAAGAGCCCATAACAACTACTCCCCCGCCACCGCTCACACATACTTCCTCGCCCGAAGCCCCCTTTTTCTGTTCACTGGCTGGTGTCGCCCGAGCGTGACCTCCCAATTCTTGCACTCCTCACAGCCCTTTCTTCCACCCCAGCCACCCCATTCCTACCCCTCCTAGACCCCCCCCGCGTCTCGGGACACCTCATTAGACAGCCGTGTGGTCGGCACTCCCCTCAGCTCGCAGGCGGCTTCCGCGCAATACCATGTCAAATGACCACGTAGGGGAGACGTGAGGCGACGCCGAGCCCCTTCATCCACAGGGCCTCGGTCTTTACTCATGGCTGCTAGTACACGGATTGATACACCTGTCCCAAATCACCATATGCACTGTGTCGCAGAGCCAGCCGGGCAAACAGGCCGGCGTAAACCTTCCTTACCTCATTGTTCTGTCAGAAACTTATGGTTTTCATACTTTCTTACACTCAGTCCTGTTGTGTTTTATACATTGTGACGCGAACCCTTACGTAGGGATAAGGCCAAGAATTCATTTCTGTTTAAAGGACGTACGGGCACCTTTGTGGTGTGTGTGTGGGTGTGGGCGCATTGCTGTGACTAGCGTGTGGATTATATCGGTAAGGTCTATTGACGGGGGTGTGTATTTCATCTTTCAAGGATTACCTACTTGGCTGTGTATAGACAAAATAAAACTAGTACCACGCCCTGTTGAAAGGTTCTGGTGCCCAGTTTTTTGTTTAGTTCTTTGACAAAGCCGCTGTTTTGGCCCTCCTAGACCACAGCTCTGAATACTGTTATTCAAGGTTTTCCTGTGTCCTTATGCGAGGCGTGCTCGTGGTGGGCAGGGGTGGCCCGCCCCCCTGCAATTGGGGCCACCCCCAGGTGAACCCACCCGACTTGTTTTAGTAATTATAAGTCATCTGGCAGTGGCGGATTCCTGGCCCTGTGTGCTGAGGGGCTTTCTTTCCTCTGTTCTTCCTTTTACGGGGTTGGTCCCCAACATGCACACAGACCGTAAGCGCTGCGACCGCGGGTTTTGGGAAACAAACGGGCCCTGTAGGGCCTGCCTCATCCATGATCCAAAAATCGCCGTTGCACACCGGTGGTCTGTTCGTTTGTGGGCCGTCGGATTTGGCCACATGTAGCCCACACTCGAGTGTCCATGTTTGCCTAGCCCTTTAGTCCATCTACTGTCGTACCATTGAGCGAAGCACGTTTATTTTCGGCCCCCTAGCCTTACATAATGTCGCAAGTGAAGAAAGTATTGACATATTGAAGAACTCGACAGATTTCTTAGAGCACCCTTCCCCTTTGGGTCGGCTTGGCCTGTCTGCCGCACATCACGCTCAGAGCAGCCATAGTCCTGATAAAGCCGGGAATTTACCACAGGCACAAGCAGCGCTGGAGCTCTGTCCCGATAGCATCTCGTCCATTATATAATCCGCTCCCCCTGGCCTCCTGCGCCCGCTGTGCAACGCCCTCTTCACCAGCGTTCTCAGCTTCTTTGTTTCTATCTTCTCCTCCCCATGACTCATATACACAACACCCGAGGTTGCCTCCCTCATTTCCCTGTTCTCACCACCCATCTCTTAACTGCCATACCACAAACATAGGCCCTCTAATTTATCCACATCCACCGTTTGTCATTCTCTTTTACTCTTATCTTTTCCCTGTTCGCTTCCGCGTTCTTACCGTGTCAGGCATATACACCTCACATACATAACATCCACAACCCCAGCCCGTGTTGTTGGCCCCACACCCTGACTCTATCTTGAGTGTGGTTGCCCTAATGTAGCCGTCTGATTCATTTACTCTTTACATTTCTTATCCTATATTTGTTTATCCCTCCACCTTTGGTACCCATTTCTACCACAAACCAAAAGTGTTTATTGCCGCCATTTCCCTCCCAAATATCAAAACTGACAACAATCGTAACAGAAGCTTTTCGGCGTCTGTATGATCACCCCTTTCTTAAATCTTTCTCCTGGTATATCTTCCCTTGTCCTGCTTCAGCTCCCGTTGTGGCTCTTCCTCCTCCTTGTCTGCTGCGATCTCCCCCAGTTCACTATCTGCTCGTCTCCTCACCCCCCCCCACTCACAGCTGATTCTGTTGTCTGTTTTTACACTATTTCTTTCATGTGGATATCTTGATTTTTGCTAATCCCATCATTCGTGCCTCGCGTATATCTACCCACACATCTTTGTTTGTTGTTTTTTTACTCCCCTTTGTTAATTGTCTATAAAAATATCTATCTTCAATAAACTATGCTAGACAATATAATTCCGCAACATAAATCTACATTCTCATCCCACATCTTATTGTTTGCAATCCCCCACTTGCCAGACGACTTGCACCCCCCCTGGCACTTCTGTCCGTGGAGTTTTCTGTTCGTCTTTCAGCGTTCTACGTAAACCACACCCCTACTCGCAACCAGATCACCACGCGTCATCTAGCACGCGCAACCTTGCGACCCCCGGTCTTCTTTATACTTCCGCTCACTGTGTGTGTTATTCTAGTCGCTTGTTCTATGCGTTACATGGTATAAACTCAACCAAACAATGAGTTACATGTTCACGATGACATGTCTTGTTGTTTCGGCGGTAAATAAAAAACAACATAGATGAGACTCTTCTAGATATTTCTTTCACATTGACCGTGCTCCGATGCGGTCATTGTTAGGCCATTTTGAGTCCCTGATTTATATTATTGACTCTCTGCTCTCTTTACCTGTCTATCGTCTCGCTAGCACCCTACTTCTTCTTGGCCTGCTCCGGCTACATGTCAAGGCTTTCTAAGGTAATCTATGGCTGCTTGAGCGTCATGTGCCTTTGGCGAGGACACTGCCCAACTTGCCGCCGACCCCGAGGGAATGGGCAGTGTTGCTTCTTCTATGAGATGCTTCCGTTCCGATATGTCAGACATTTCCCCTTGTTACATTCGTTCCCTGGCTATGTGGTCCGAACCTCACCGTGCTTGGCCATTTGTACACATTCGCTGGCCCCAGCCGCTCAACCAGTTACAACGTGCGATTTTTTTTTTGGGGTACTTTGTCCCCCCTCCGAGGACCCCACCCACAAAGTACCTCATCTCTTTTTCGTTCTCTTACTGCCGCTTGTTTGGTCTTTTAGAAGCCTGCGGGCCGCCTGTCTTTGCCCCCCAAACAACCGGAGTCCCCATGCCGTTGGTTAGGCTGGGTGGGCCCGCCCCTCAAATAGTCTCCCGGGCGCGCGCGCAAGCGGCCCTCGGCAGCTAGCTACCCCATGCTCCGCTCCCCTGCCCAGACTGCCGTCGCACTTCTCAACCCTCAAGCCTGGTGGGGGGGGCACCTGGGGTGGCCAGCCAAATTTAGGGGGGGGCCGGTAGCCCCCGGCACCCAGTCAGACCTGCCTTCGCCCTCGCTACCCCGGCAAACCCCTTCTTACACTCATGCAACTGATTTAATATAACAGTTAGTTAGAGCTGTGTCGTGCAGTGCCACCATGTTCTTGTTGTCACATCCGTCACCAAAACCACAACCACAATGGTTTTTGGCACCGCCCCCAATCTTTCTGACCAGGTGCTGGGCACTGTCTTCTTTTTCTCTATTACCGCTACCATCTCTTTATCTTCTTGTCCTACTTTGGTAAATAGACTCTAACACACCCATCGGATGCATTAACCGTTTTATATTTATGTCCCCCAAATCTTCATCCCACCACCACAAATACACCACCACTTCCATCGATTTATCACCCTGACCGCGTCATCCGTTGCCTTATCCCTAAAAATTAATACCATCGAAGGACTATCTCACTACTCTGTATTTACAGAATTTGACAGAACACAATGTAGGTAGGAATGTCGCTGCTGTTTGCCTGGGCTCTGCTACACAGGCAGATGTCAATGGGGCCACAGGTCTTCCATCCTGCAATACCGCGTATAAATTTCACAGGACGCTTCTGAACTTGTGATGCAGCGAAGTTGGGTGGCCTGCGACTGTTGCTCTCCTTCTTTCTCCTACTTTGGCATTTCTGTTACATTCTTTTCTTGTTTCTGTCTGATCCCACATCCATGCTACGCTTGCTTGCACTTAGTGCTCGACCAAAATGGCCATTGTCCCTTGTTTCCATCGATCGCTTCACGGTTCTTTTGCTAGTGTTTAGACATGTCTTGCATTTGGTTTTGCTAAAACTGCTTTATTGTTCAAAGAATCTAGCGCCCGCCTGTGTGTCGACTTGGTCTTCCTTCGCCTTGACAGTTTCTCCCGTAAAATAAAACTTGGTGCGCTCCTTCGGCTCGTTCGAGATGTTTTTCTTTGTTGAGCGTTTTCTGGGGCGTATTTTTAGGGTCTACTTCAGGATTCTGTAAGAGTGTTTCAATGCCGGTTCGTAGTGTTTTAGCTGGGTCTGCGTTGTGGCGACCCTTCCCTCGGGCAACAAGTTTGTTGTTGTGTTTGGTGGTGTGTGTGTTTTTTTTTTAATAGACGCCCACTATTGTATTTGGAGTTTCTGAGGACATCCTGGGTGGGGGTACGCTTCTCGCCACAGTTGAATCATTTGGCGACTACGTGTTGTACGATCTCTTCCTGGTTCCAGCGTTTTCGGTTCGACTCTGACGCCGGAGTCCTGTTTGAAGATCTATGATAGGATGATTTCGCGCGTGTTATAAATAATGGCCCGGATCTACGCGGGATGTACACCGCGATTGAAATCCTGTGAGATTGTATTTCCCCGGATGTGTTTACTTTTATTACAAGAGCTGTTTTTGCGTGGGTTTAAGTTGCCAATTATACTAGCATTCATTCAGAATGATGGTAGACCGTTAAAATATACAATGTAATTGGTTTACACAACATCTTTTTTGGGGACAATAGAGTTGATAGATGAGCAAAATACATTTGAAACTGTCGTTGTAAACCTAATGAGTATGCGATTGTTTACTGAAGTTAAATTGGCACTGCATTGAGTGGTTATACAGAGCTTATATTTCTATTACTTGTTGCATTCTACACCCTTTAGTGTCTCGTTTAAACACGAACGGTGCCAGTGGTGACGTTTACAGGGTCTGTGATTAATTTGAAAAAACCCGGCTTTCTGTCTTGGGCTTTATTAATTTACGTGATCTTTATTGAGTTTCTAGTGGTATTGTGGATGAGATCGGTATTAAAATGTCAAATGAGTATTATTGAAATATATTTGTGCTTAGGCTGTTTTCTGACATTGGTTTTGGAAGGTTTTATAGAAGATTTGGATTATTGTGCTCAACGTACACTAATCTTCAATTTTTTAATTAACTAGTTCAAGATGACTTCATTCCCAGGATTGAAATTAGAACTTTCTGAAAGTTCTAGATAGGTGCCCACAGAAACAACTTTTAGGAAATTGCAGAGAGGTCAGCCGGATCATTGTGACCTAGCAAATGATCAACGAAGCGCAAGGAGGATTTTGTAAAGGCTGTTAAAAGCCAGTTGATAGCCAAAGGATTCTGGTAGCAGGAGATGACGCTAGTTTTGCTGGGGTAGGCACAGTGGTGGAGGAGTACTTAAGTTTTAGTACTAAGTAAAAGCTTCCAACCTCCCTGCAAAATATATTACTTAAGTAAAAGTATAATACTCTCACACATCTTACTTAAGTACAAGTCATAAGTACATACTTTTAAATTTACTTTAAAGGATTTTTAAGTAAAAGTCAACACAGTTGTCTAAATGTCTGGGCTGTTCATTGGTAACAATCACAAACAATACTCTATTGTTACTGGAAAGAGTTGTTATGCAATAGAACTTGTAAAAATATGGTTATTACTTATTACTCATTAAATAATAATTGGCTAAGCCAATTAGGACATACAATTATTTTATTTTTTTACGATTACTATAAGAGCAGTAAAAAAAACTCAAAAGTAACAGGTGAGTGTTATTCTGAACCCTTTAATCAAATTGTATGACAGTTATTCTGTCAACAACAGGGCTTAGTCCTTTACCAGGCCTGCATGGGGAAAAACATTAGCTAAACTGCATTGAGGCTTATACTCCTTGATTACAGAAAATCCAAAAGCATTAGGGCTAATACTGTATAACCACATTAGAATCGAGAAAAAAATAAGCACCAAAAAAAGTGACAAGGGTTGAGTGCTTCTCTTAAACAACATGAAGCCATATTGCTATTTAGAACTCTGATCAAACCTAACATCTAACAGAACAAAAAAAACCGAACCTATGTGAAAAAAAAACACAAAAAAAATTTTTTGAACAGTCATATAAAGGCAGATGTTCCCGCTAAGAAACGTAAAAACAAAGGACTTCAAATAAAAATTTTGGCCAGCAATCAAAGGTCAAAAGGGCAAAATGCCCTATAGAACATTTTTTGAGTATAGAGCCCTAATACTGTATTGGCCGCATAAGCATACCAAGGTTTGGTTCAATTTCAACAAAATTGGTTTCAAACGCTTTTTGATCCCTACCGCCTGCCTCTTTTTGCAGAGAAAAAAACATGTGCCCTGCTGTGCTAAACATTCGTTCGCATGCTGCTGATGAGGGCACTGGTGTGTTGAGCTTCAGGGACAAATTAAAAACTGTGGGCACTGATTGAGTATGTCATTGAGGTAGAAGTGTTGCGCCAGATAGGCATCCAACGTTTGGGGTTTGTGACATTTCCCTCTAGGCCAAAAAAGTCTTCTCCTCGATCCAGGGGGGGGGGGGAAATGGGCTTTGTTTTTAAACCAGGTGATGGTAAGGCTGGCTCTCTATCCATGTGTGTCTTGATGTAGTCCATGCCTGCACAAAAAAAAAATCCAAACATGAATGAAGAGTATTTCGGTCGCTTTTAAAATACCAGTTAGCTTTGAAAATAACCTATATTGGTTAAAAGTGACCACTACCATTATTCTATTAAACAAATGAATGCTGACAAAGAAGAAATTAGTTAAATGACACTACCCAACTTTAGAAGTTTTCATTGCTTGTCCATGATGTGCCGAAACTAGGAGTAAATTGACAGAATCTGAGTTTCTGGGTCATTCATCATTGTTTCCAAACCGTGTACGGTATTCCTTCCTGAAGAGCAAGAGATAGGGCTGGCAGAACTTGGCTGAAGTTGGAGCGGTCCAGCTTCCAAGTTAGGAGCGTTATAGGGGTACCAGCCATCCCATGTGGACATCCACTCTCCCTGCAAGATGTTGAGTGCCTTAGAGACTGGGTTCATGGTGATGCATAGTCAGACAAGAAGACAAGTTCTGCAGGGCAGAACCGAAAAACAACATATGAGAAAATGCTAATGTCAGGCATGATAAAGCATTAGGCTACACATTGTAGTTCAATTAATGGAGTAAATCATTAGTAACAACATTATTCACCAATCAATAGCTACCACATCACAACTACGTATCTGCTCAATGAAAAACTTCAAGTGGGACTTTAAGATGCAATGTCACTGGCCTGACGACTCCTTTTCCACTTTATCACTATATCATCAGTATCTTAGCTCCACTTCGTCAAGGAAGAGAGAGTTCCCTGGTTCAAACCCTGGAAGGAGCAAGTGCAGCTTGCACTCCTCTCAATAACCTCTGCAGCTGTAGATGACCGGGCAATCTTAGTTCCAAAGAGCTCGAGCACTTGGCAACTGCCTGCACGAGTATCTCTCTCTCTGTACATAACATTTGATTCAGCTTTTTATGCCTCTACGCGCGTGCAGATCAAACGCGCCCAACGCAATATGACAGGCACAACGGTGATGATTTTGGAAGCTGCTATTCAGACACTCATTTTTCCTCCTCAAGATTCCACTTCAACACCCTCTGTCTCCTATTCTGCATCCTCCTCGTACTGTCATTAACACCTTTACTCTCATCATTCAGTTGAACTCCTTCATCTTCACATGCATAAACTGGAAGGCCGTAATAAAGTTTGAGGCATTATTGTTGTGTTGCCTAACAATTTGTTCAAGGATGTTATACCACTGTGATATCATAAGTGCACGGCTAACACATCATAAGAATGTGTCAATTTCAAGCCTTTACACGCCAGAGCCACAGAATGACTTCTAGGGTATCTGGCTAATATCAGTGAGTAACCCCAATGAAAAACTTTCCCTATGAGCTGTACAGAGCAGTCGTAGTCGTGGCGATATACTTACAGTCGCATTGCATCTTCAATTTTTCTTTCATTTGCTTTGTGCATTATCATTCTCTCTCTCAATGTCTGTACGTGACATGACTGTGGGAATCAGTTGAGTACAATGTATTTAAATCAACAACCCCAGTCTGTTCTACTACTCCAAAGGGTTGTAAATCCTGGACAATTAAAGTTTAACCACTGCAGGTATATGGTCTTCTGAGATGCTTTGATGTCCTCAAGTTTCGCTGATTTTTGAAGACCGCCATCAGCAAACATGTCCCCTTCTTTGTTAGAAGAAGTTGATGCAAGTACTCTCGAGTGGTCTGTGCTTTATCTATAAAAGAGAGTGACACAGAATTACGACCACGTTTAGCATAGGAGTATTAGTATTTAGTAATATAGTCAATCTACAACCAAAATAAATGGCACAACATAATGTAAAAATATTTTTAAGGGTTTCAAGATTAATCTAAACACTATAGTTAAGTGCAAGTGCAAACACTAACCTTACATCTTATAGCATATACTTGTTAGACTGGCAACATGTGAGTACCACCACAAGCAAAAAGCTACTGTATTGCCTGTTAAACTAAGAGTGTTGGACCCTAAAGTTACAGGATTTTACAGTTACGTTAATACAAAACCACAGGGTATGGCACTGAAACGCGAAAACCAACGTGATTACATCTTAGACTAAAAAGAAAAGCTACTGCCACTACACAAAGCATACACACGGGTAAAATGGTTTGATATCGATTCTACTTTCGCGCTAAATTGCTATAATATATATGTATGTTTGCAAATTCTAAAAATGTCATGAGATTGACGAAAAAAACAACTGCATAGTTCAAACTTGTTCACCAATGAATCAAACCAAGATATAGTTTTGCCTGCTCTGATTGTGAAGTCACATAAATACCCAATGTTGTGTATGGAAAGAAGCGTAGGGGCCGACCGCCGTAAAAAAGTTTGAAAATTTTTCATCGAGTCAAAAAAACAAAGCTATTTTAGCAACTACGATGTACAGTTCGCAGTCGTTTGCTCATCTCCAAAAAAGTAAGTATAGCAAGCTATCGTCCCTGCGTGCTAATACCAGCTAAAGAAGTTGCCCTTTAGGGTACACTAACTTACGTAACAAATATTTATTACTGGTGTGTGATATTTTTGTTATGTTGCATCGTTTTTTCTATAACAGTCATAGCACCATGTCATCGCAAGTTTGTAACTGTAAATATTAATAACTAGCATGCATGTCTTACCTCTATTGTTTCTTCAAATTGAAGGGGAGTTTAAACGCCAACAGTCTTTAAGTCTGAGGTAGGCACTTGACACATGAAAAAGCAGGAGTCATCTTTGAACCTTTAAATTCAAATAAACCTTGCTTAAATAAGGCAGGGATGTCTCTCAGAATCAGAGCTTGCGGCCACAGGCTCAAGATCAGTCGACGTTGTTGGCTCTTCGTCCATGTTTGAGATTTGGATGTCACACCGTGTCCTTTTCTTTCGATTCATCAGTTCCCCCTTGGGTTGTTTCAAACGCGCGCTGAGCGCGTGAGTTCTTTGACAATCAGATCTCCGATCGTTTAACGTGCATTGTCCAAGCAACGCCAAAACGTTCAGTTCGACCAAATTTTTTTGTATGCAAGATTGGAAGGATGTAACGACACGCATTTTAATAATGTAGTGGAGTCTAAAAGACACAGAATTGTTGAAAAATCTACATTGAGTAAAAGTATAAGTATGCTTATTATTTTTATTAAAGTAAAGAATTAGTACGTAAACAATTTACTTAAGTACAGTAAACGAAGTACAAATACTTTAGTTACATCACCATGGTTAGTGCTATCAACTTGAGAGAGATTTAGTCATAGAGAAACAAAACAGTGTTGAACTGAGGAAATAGTTTGAAGGTACTAAAACATTAGAGATTAGGGAATGGGAAAAAAAAAAACGTCTCAGTTAAAAAAAATGAGAACTTGAAACAGGAGCATGAGCGTACAAAAAGTGAGCGAAAAGTTAGAGTATGCACGTAAGAGAGTGAACGTGAATATCGCAGCATGAGATGAGGCAGCTTGAATTGAAATGGAAGTAAAAAAGCTGAGCTTCAAAATTCCGTTCCGGTTGGGCATTCTTTGATTGGTCGAAAACATTAAGATGGTTCCCCTTTTGTGATATGTGATGTGGACAATGTATTTTGCCCTTTTGAAAGGGTTGCTCTCTAAAATGGGCAGAAGAGGCCTGGACTCTACTTGCAGTGTTTTGACAGGGAAGGCTCAGGAGGTTGTTTTTTTCTTTTGAAGAAGAGATGTAGATTTTAAAACGGTGTCAAAAATAGCCATTTTGAGAGCATAGGTTAGGAACGAAGGCTTATCGCCAACGATTTAGTGGTTATAAAAAAGTGGAAAGACCACACCTATGTTGATATGCGTATAGGGTAAACCCGATGAAAACGGGACTTGGTGAAAAAAAGAGGTGACTTACTTGTTAGACAACACACCACCTAGCTGAGCCCAGCTTTAGTGGCCTGGAGTTCACCGTGTCTCCTGAAATAAGCTCGATGATTTTACAGATTTGCACAGACTATCGCAAGCTTAATTCTATCACAAGCCTGAAGGTTGAACGAAAGCTATTGTTACATTATAGTACCTCCACGTCCGCACGTTCTAACAATCTGGCAATTGATAAGACCCTAAATAATCAAGTCACCTACGGGCGGCAGATCCTTCTCCTATTTAGGCCCAAACTCTGGAATAACCTACCTAACATTGTTCGGGAGGGAGACACACTCTTGCAGTTTAAACTAGATAAAGGACCAATCTCTTTATTAACCTGCTTAAACATAACATACTAATACACTTCCAATATCCAAATTCCTTTTAAAGGATTTTAGGCTGCATTAATAGGAAACCGGAAAACAGGAACATTCCCATAACCACCGATGTACTTGCTAATCGTTCGAAGAAGCATCTACGCTCATATTAGTCTGTTTATCTTCTTATTCCGAGGTCACCGAGCCACCGATCCCGTCTGTATCCAAGTAGAGGGGTACACTGCAGTCACCCGGATCCGTATTGTATCAGCCCAGCTGGTGGGATTCAGCACATAGAAAGGACCTCTACAGCCCTGAAAGGAAGCGGAGAGACCAGGACTAGAAGCCCCAGAGACCAGATGCCCCTGTAAAGACCTGTCTCAGACGAACCACGGGACAAGACCACAGGAAACAGATGATTTCTTCTGACACAATCGGACTTTGCTGCCAGCTGGAATTGAACTGCTGGCTTTCGTCTGTCATAGGAGAACTGGCCCCCCCAAACTGAGCTGGTTTTCCCAAGGTTTTTCTCCATTCTCTCACTGATGGAGTTTGGTTCCTGCCGCTGTCGCCTCTGGCTTGCGTAGTTGGGAACACTTATTTACAGCAATATTTGACTTGCTTGCAAATTATTGCAAAAAGATACCATTTAAACTGAACTGAGCTGCATGATGACATCACCGAATTCAATGATGAACGCCTTTAACTGTCATTTGCATTATTGACACACGTTTCTAAATAATGTTGTTTCAGTTGCTTTGACGCAATCTTTTTGTTTTAAAGCGATATATAAATAAAGAGATTGACTTGTTATCCTTTACCGAATAGCTGATTGTGTGGATGGAGTGGGGTCTGCGAAATTTGAGTAAAAATTTGTCTCTTAAAAGGGTACTGGCAGGTTCCATTGACTGCCCGAGCAGGGAACTGGGCTGCTTTCATGACAAATGATGACTTTATCAGATAGTGTTTATGACGTTTGGCATTCGAAATGATGTCCAGCTACTTTCCCCAACGCCTTATAATAGGTGTAGTCTGGATGTCGGACTGTGAGGCTTATTTGGATGACGTGCGTTTTTTTACAGTTCATCTTGGTTTTCCCAAGCCCCCCAGATCACCTAGGCCCAAAAAGGGGTTATGGTTGACTGCGGCTCTTTAACTTTAAATTTTTCAATGTGAATTTGGGAAGAGCTAGTCAACCTATTTTGGGTAAAAATTAGTAGGAAATGGAACTATCCGCCCCATAAAGTAAGATTGAGTCGAATTGTGCTTTTCAGGCCTTCAAATCGCTGGAATTGCGTTAGGTTATGGGAAATGACGGGTATATCGCGGGTTTTGCCCAACTTTGCATCCCTTGTAGCACCCTTGGACCGATCTTGTAAGTACTAAAGTAACCTTTTTTTTTAAACTGACTACTGTTTCCCAACGGCATTTAATGGAGCCAAAAGCACTGTGGCTTAGTGCCTCTGGCTTGTTTGCCACCGATTTCTTTCAACCTTTTGTTTAAGCTGTCGATGCTAGGACCACTGGAGCCGAGCTGTCCTCCTCCAGAAACGTAGGGATGGAGAGAACATCAGTTTGTTATTCAAAAAAATTCAATGTCCATCAGTGTGTTTATTCTGTTATCGAAAAGAGGCGGTGCTTTTGTTTGTAGGCGATCCAACTTAGAAGTCTATCTGGGATCATTTGCAAGTCAATTGTGGTTTATACGACCACATATCCTTGGTGTTTTACATCGGATGACGGATCGTAATCGGAGGCTTAATGGGGTGGAGTCTCTTAGTACAGCCATTCTCTCTTGACATTAAACACCTACGGGGCAGGAAAATGTCCATTGCTGATGCCCTACCCGAGGCGAGCTTGTAAATTTTGTCTTGCCTTTTTTTCCCTCTCTCTTCCTTTTCTATCCTGTCTCTAGGGCCCCGGAATCAGGGAACCAAGTAGAGTGGGATAAAATGGAGAGATTCCAATATTTATTTATTTTTTTTATTTTTTTATTTTTTTTTGGGGGGGAGGAATAATTTTGGGGGGAGATGCTTACGCCTGCTGTTTGCCCCTGCTGGCTCTGCTACACAGTGTGAGTTAATTGGGCAACAGGTGTATCAATCCTTGGACTCAACTCAGAGGTTAACGGACCGTGACTTGGAATGAGAGGTGGCATCGCTCGCCCTTAACTTCTCCCCTTTGTCATTTGTATATTGTATTTCGTTTTAATCATCCTTTGCTAGATTTATTTGACGTGGCCAGATATTATTTAATACACCGCGCGTGTCTTATTTTTTCCCCTAGACGTCGTTTTTTTTTGATTGTTTGTAATTGTTTGCTTGAGTTTGCTAATAAATTGTTTGTAAAGAATTTGTTGTCTGCCTCTTATGTTGCAGTCTACGAGCCGCCGTAACAATAAGTTGATGTGTTTCGTTCCATTGTTTCATCTGTTTGCTCTTGTGTGAAGGCGACTTTTCCGTCGATGTAAACTAGTTTCATAGAGTGATTTGTGCTGTTGCACTTTCATGATTTCTCTTAGCATTCTCACTTTTTAAACACACTTTTTTTTTTTTTTTAATAGCAGGGTCAAGGAACCATCAAACAACATACAACTGACTATCGGTAAGCCCCTCACTCAAGGCAGCTGAGCCAATCCAGTTCAAGTATAGCGCCGAGGGCGGTTGGCGTTTCTCCTATGACCAGACGAAACCAGCAGTTCAATACCAGCTGCAGCAAAGTCAGATTGTGCAGAAGAATCACCGAAGAACGTTAGCTGCTGATACTCAACTATATATATTCAACGAGACCAGATGACACTTTCTAAATTATCTAAGCTAACGGAGTTAGTGTGTCTGTTAAAAATGGAAAGATTGGATGACCCATAATTTTCTCCTATAAATTCCGATAGAACAGAGATATTTATTATGGGACCAAACCCTAAACAGAATCTATTAGACTACAGGTTGCAAACTAGATGGATGTACTGTGACTTCCTTACTGTCAAAACTCTGGGGTTGTTATATTAGACCAGTAACTTGTCTTTTGAAAAGCATATTTCCCATTTACACAAAAACAGCATTCTCCATATTAAGAAACATGCCCAAGCTCGAAAAACATAGTTACCTGTTTATGATGAGAAAAGCTAGTTCATGCATTCATTGATCTTAGACTGGACTATTGTATGCACTGCTAGGTGGTGTCCTGCATCCTCAATAAACAAGCGACAGGTAGTCCCACAAATGCAAGCGGATAGAGTCCTTACCCGGTCAAGAAGATGATCTTATTACCCCAAGTTGAAAGTCTCTGCACGGTACCTATTAAGTTCCGTATCAGTTACAAAATATTATTTCTACTTATGAGCTTATGAGCTCCTGCGTACCTAAATAATCTTCTACCACGCTACAATCCTCACGCTCCATATGGTCACAAAAACGCGGACTTTTGATGTACCTAGGATAGCAAAGGTCACTAAAAGGAGGTAGATTTTTTTCGCATGTTGGCTCCCAAACTCTGGCATAGCCTTCCTGATAATGTCCGGGGTTCGACACACTCTCTCGTTTAAATCTAGATTAAAAACACAACCTCTTGGCCAAGAATTAAAAGAATGCATCTCATATTTTGGATTGATCAAAAAGCGCCTTATTATTCTTTAGCTTGGGTTAAACTAATTAATTTTACTTGGCTGGAACAGCAGCTACGCTAATTAAGTCTCTATTTGTTTCTATGTTTCTGCTGGATTTTCACCCGTCGGTAAACAGGATTTACCAACAAGCTTCCAGCTGGATCCAGAAACTGAGGAAACGAGATGCTGCCAACCCTCAGAGGACCTCAGATGATGCTAACCTGAGAAAAACATAGAGAACTAACAAATATTGCTACAAGTGTGATTGCATATGTAATAATTGCTGTTAATAGTGTTCATCGTCTGTTTGATTACATCTTTAATTGATTTTTCCGTACATTTCTGCCATATGCACATAAATTGACAGTCATCACCGATAAGCTATTACTAAATATTATAGAAACTTAATTTTATGTAAAGTTGCTTTGCAACAATTTGTATCGTAAAAAGCGCTATACAAATAAATTTGAATTGAATTAAATTGAATTGTTTGTCCCATTGGAGCCGCTGAACTTTTCATCATCCCAGTGTATCTGATATCTTCATTAACGTGTGTCCAATGACAGCGTCATCTGTGTTGTTCATGTGTCAACTGGGACAGTAAAGGTCAGTTTGTTTTCTTCTGTGCAGGGCTGGAAAAACACTCTACCGCCCATCAATTCCCTGTTGAACAAAACAGCAGATGTGGGTTAACAAGGTTTTGAAACTGGGATGCTGGTTTAAGCTGGTCTTTAGCTGGTCATGAGCTGATCATGACCTGGTTTAAGCTGGTCATGAGCTGGTATTTAGCTGGTCTTTAGCTGGTTTGAGCTGGTCTTTAGCTGGTTTAAGCTGATCCTTAGCTGGTCAGAAGCTGGTCTTTAGTTGATCCTTAGCTGGTCATGAGCTGGGCTTTATCTGGTTTAAGCTGGTCATTAGCTGATCTTTAGCTGGTTTGAACTGGTCATGAGCTTGTCTTTAGCTGGTTTGAGCTGGTCATGAGCTGGTTTTAGCTGGTTAAGCTGATCCTTAGCTGGTCATGAGCTGGTCTTTTGCTGGTCCGACCACACACTGGTGGGCAGAGTTAGTGTAAATGGTCTCTGCCATCAAGGTGAGCTTTTTGTACTCTGTTTAAATAGACACTCCATAAAATGTATATTTATTATTATTAGGGCCAAGCTCCGAAGATGCATAGGCTCCTATTGTAGTCATTGGCGTAGAAATTGCAATCATGTTTATTTAATCATTCATGTTGATTCATAATAAAACACTCAAGTGAAGATACTGGCTAATTTTCAAATTAAAATGGCTCGGTTCTGTGAGATAATTTTATGATAAATCCCGCTGTGTTTGCAGTGATGGTTGCTGTTTTTTTGTTTTGTTTTTTTTGTCAGGACAAACATTCCTGCATAAATAAGCTTTAGTTGTATGAACATCATCATGTGACTAAAACAAACCCAATACATACAGATGTGCGGTGAGTTTGTGTAATGTGCAGTTATTGATTTGTGCTTCCTGCACTGTGTCGTGTGGGAGTGAATCTGGTCTGATGGGTTTTAGTCTCATTCCCAGGGACTTGCTGAGTTTCCAGATCTCTCCGCTGTGTGTTTGTAAGCTGTTGTCATATGATCTGCTGTATCAGGATTACTCCATTATCTCCTCTGTAAGCTCATCTTCATGAACACAAGGAGCAGGTGTGTGAGACTGTCCATTCAGAAACCATGACCTACCCGTCAGTGTTGAGAAAGAGAAGTGTCGGGTTCAGTAAAGGTAGAGGTGTTCAGCTGTTAAAGTGGCGAAAGACATGAGAACTGAACATGGACTCTGTCTGAAGTCCTTGAAGGAAACTCTGGCTTTCTATTGGACTCAATGCTGCTGATTTTACAGGTCCGTTAAGCTTCTTTTCTACATTCTTAAGCAAAGTATCTAAATTTCTCCTGCTCTGGCTTGCTTCCTTATCTAGCATTCTAATAAACCTGGCATTCCTCTGAATATATAGTAGCTGGCTCTGTGACAGATAACTTGTGCTCTTTTATTGTAAATGTGCGGAAGTATAAGTACGTTAAAATGAACATGTAACATGTCTGTCACTGTCATGGAGTGAGACTCTAAAGCTTCATACTATCAGTGTTTTATCACTGCTTTTTTCAGCTCTGGACGTGTTATTACATGTTAGACTGTCCCCATAAACACAATCAAGCCTAGAGAAAAAAAACAGACAACCACCCCTTTAAAAGAGATGTTGTTTGTAATGAACAGCACTATAATCAATTTTTTTATAGGTTATTTTTGTTCTGTTATGAATGTCACGCAGGAGCGCAGTATTGGGCTGAGTTCACTGAACAGAGCTCTTAGACAGAAGAAACAGATCCTGACTAGCATTAGCAATCCCAGCATGCCTCACATCAACACGTATTACGCCAGAGCCGCATTCATAACAGTCAAGACGCTTTTGTAACACATGCGTGTCATCACTCTGCTCTTGTGTAACAGTTAGATCAAAGGTTGGTCCTTCGAGGAGGTTACAGTCACTGACCGAATGAGTTTCTTTGAGTGGTTTTAACCATTTCTCCAGTCAACATGATCTGATGTGATGGAGAGAGTCTTTAATGTTCATCATGGTTGTCCTTCATCATCATTATGTAATAACTCGCTTCACCTCTAATGTCAACTGTGTGATGTTTGCGGAGGTAACTAATGGTCAAATATTGGTTTGGTGATTTCAGGCTGTTGTCGGTGATGCAGGTTTATTAGAAGAATAATGGTGGTAATGAAGGTGGTAATGCAGCTTGGGTGTTGACAGGCTTGTCCTGCAGTTCTGTGGATGTTTTGCCCTCCAGGTCTTGGAGCCGGTCACGTGACTGAAAGCTATGAATTAGAGTCTGTGTGACATCATGAGGGTTCCAGTATTTCCAGTTCCCATCAGCCTTTGTCAACAGATCTCAGGGCTTTTAAACGTGTACCTCTGAAGTTCTGCATGATGTGTGATTTATTGTTACACCTGTGTGTGTGTGTGTGTGTGCACTGTGTATTTACTGTCAGCTCATGCAGTGAAGTGTAGCAGTGTTGTTTTGTGTTGCAGACGCGTGATGCTGTGCTTTCTGCTCCTGACGATCCACTGGATGACCGTCACTGTAGCGCTACAGTCGACCAGGGAAGGTGAGTGAAGAACTCGTCACGGATCACAGAACAAACCTAAAGAAAGCGAGGGGTGTGGAGGAGGAGGAGGGGCTGATGATTGGGGTGTGGTTTGCAGAACTCCTCACACCAGATGAGAAGCATTATAACACATTATAATTGGACCAAATCCTTGTTGATGCACTACAAAAACTGTAACTGTAATCTGCTACAGGCACTGAGAAAAAATATGTAATTATAGTTACTTATGAAATGTTAACGAATACAAAGATCTGAATATATTCACACACATTCAGATATGATTGATTCCTTTCATAAATCGTATTGACTGCTCTAAAATGTTTCAGGAGTTTAGGACAACGAATAACACACGCATTTAATTACTTGATAACTGTTTTATTCCATATTTGGGTTTATGTGCAGTATATGCTTTATTTTTTTAAGATGAACTGTTTTTGCAAGGCATTGTTAGATTCCAGTGTTTCCTTTCAAGATTTGATTTCAAAAACAATATCATAGCTATTAAACTATATATTTTTATTTTAAATCTGTATTTGATCTCAGAATGATCTCAAAGTAAAAAGAGGTGCTAAAGTCTGATTCTGTGGTGGCTGTGCTTTAAAATAAAATCTGTGTATCTAAATTCAAGAGATGAAGTATTTTGACCGTAATCAGTGTTGAGTAATAGTGTAAAGTTAACCCTGCCTGCTTTAAATGTTTCAAATTAATTCACAGTTTAGAAAAAAAAAAAAAAAATAATATTTAGAAAAGTAATTAAAAAGCAATCAAATGTAAACAAACTTTAAGCAATTGAAATAGTTACACTGCTTACTATATATTATAAACAGGGTACCTTGTAATTTGTAACCTGTTACATTTCCAAAGTAACCTTCCCACACTGTTCAAAACGATCTGTTTGTGCCTTTGTGTGAAAGAAATGCCTAGTAGTGCGAAAAATAAGTTCTGATCATATTTCATGAGGCTTGGGTTTATCTTTCACGTGTGACGTCAACATATGATGACAGGCTGTTGTAAGTAAATAAAGCACTTAGTAAACACTAAACCATTAGATCAGAGTCCTTAACTTACCCGCTAAAGCAGGTTTATAGCACATCGAGAGAGAGAGAGAGTGTGTGTAGAGATGTAAATAAGTAAATACCTGTACAACACTAATAAATCTGCAGGTTTTATGAAGGAAAAGTTAAGAGATTTTAATTTGAAGACTTTTTGAAGACCAAGTAATGGGCATTTGAGGAATAAATTGAATATATCACAATATAAAATGGCTCTAAATGTAAATTTATTAGCCATACTCTCACTATGAACTATTACTAGCATATTTTCTGTTTATTAGTACTTATAAAGCACATAGCCTCATTCTGCATGTCCATATTCTAGATCTCTACCCCATATAACAACTATCTTACTAACTATTAATAAGCAGCTTGTCTTTGCATCATGTATTAAATGTTTTTGTATTAACTTTTTAATGTGAAAACTGACAGTGAGTTTATCTGAGATCTCAAATCGCCGGTTAGAGCTTCTCAGATGATTTTTAGCTGCTCATCGCTGTGTTTATTCCTCGGTCACAGCGCTCTCTCTGTGTCTGTGTTTGTAGGAGTGTGTAGCTGCTAGCATGAGCCCACATGTCATAATCTCAAACACACTGAAGGCACTAATGGAGCGTTTTGTGTTTAATGTTTTGCTGTCAGCAACTAAACTTGTAGCTATGTAAGTGAGTCAGTATGTTGATGATCTGATTAGCACATTTAATTCAGGAGGTCAGAACAGTATAGCTGTGTGAATCAAATGAAAATAGTAGCGTAAATCTAAAGGAGTTGCATGTTCAGGCAGGATACATACAGATGGTAAGGTAATCCAAAGACTAATACCTGTGTAGTTGTTCAGCTAAATCTAACTCTTTTGATGGTATTTCAATATATGATTTAGAATTTACAGTATGTCATTATGGTATTACTGTAGAAATGTAGCAAAATTGCTCTCATATTCAATTTTTCTTGAACTTAAACTTAAAGGGATAGTACACCCAAAAATGAAAATTAGTCCATGATTTACTCACCCTCAAGCCATCCCTAGGTGTATATGACTTTCTTCTTTCAGATGAATCCAATGGGAGTTATATAAAAAAAATGTCCTGAATGGTGCTTTAAACATTGAATCCCCAAAAAGCGCACAAGTCTATCATAAAAAGTGTAATAAATGCCTTCTGAAGTGAAGCGATGCACTTGTGTAAGAAACAGGTCCAGCAGATGACATAGACATATTCTGGCAGATTACTTTTTATAATGGATGGATACACTTTATTAGATTTCTACTGGACTATTGAATATCAACAGCCATTCACTGCCATTATAAAGCTTGGAAGAGCCAGAATATTATTTTAATACAACTCTGATTGTATTTGTCTAAAAGCAGAAAGTCTGATTGGCCAGCTCTCCAGTGCTTAGTGATTGGCTGAATACCTCAAGCGTGTGACGGAAATGTTACACCTCTTTACATACTGTGATGCCGTCTCCCGGCACAACCAGAAAAAAAAAAACATTAAAACCCATTACAAACGAGGCATTTGTTGCATCCAGTGGGGACATAATTACTGATTATAACATATAATATATAATTATGACTTATACTGTCTTTTTACACGTTGCGTTGCGTATTGCACAGTGTAAAAATAAAACCATGTCTGCATTTGTGATTGGAGAAACAACAGACAACAAACACTACTCTACACTTCTCAAAACTTGTGTTTGAATCATCAGTGACAAATCATTTAAATATAAAAAACGTACTTACAGACTGTGAGTCAGAAGCGCCGGCAGTGTAGTCTTCTCTCCCAGGATCAGGAAACAGTCCTCCATAAAATGCACTGCACACGTCTGTATATTTGGGCTGAACTGTTCTGGAACAGTTTTGTAAATACAACTTAACCACTGATTTCTAGTTGTGTCTTCTTTTGGAAGATCAAACAAAGTAGTTTTGCTTTCACAACGAAACAGCGTCTCCACACCACACCATGGCAGCGGCAGCAACAGAGAGAAGAAAAATTACGCCTTCTTTCTTTGTTTTAACATTTAGGTGGCGTTATGCAAAGCGTCCCACATAGTGACGTAGAGATGTGGGGGTGTGTTTAAACAAGGCGTTTTAGGAGAGCGTGGAAGAGTCTTAACTTTTTTATAAAGAATATCTCTTTGGATTTGAGACTTCTTTATGCACCAAGAGTTTGTAACACTCCAAAGAGAAAGGAAAAATGTAAATCACATCATATGACCCCTTTAAAGAGTATGTAAACGTGTTAACTGGCTGTAGGTGCATAGAATTTTGGCATTGTTTGTGTCTGAGTGAGAAATGAATTGATGTCATTTCAAAGCTGTAGTCATTCAAGGGATGTATTTTGTGCCAAAGCAATGATTCACAGTTTAGCTCACATAGACTGCTGTTGTAAATAAGTGACCTGAGTATTAGGAAATGTGTCCAAGCTGTTGTAAAAACTAAAACTGACCACAATGAGATGTTCTTCTTCATAACGTTTTATTATGTTCACGCTTGATATTGCGGTAAGAAATTACCACATCACCCCAAAGAACTGGAAATATCATAGACAACATTTACGTCAAGACTTGAGATGTTTCGGCACCATTCTGGGGAGCGGTTCCCAAAAGCATCGTTAGCTAACTATGGTCTCAAGTTACATCGTTACCAACATGGTTCAACGATTCTGTGTTTCCCAAAACCACAGTTCAAATGAACATTCACAAACAGCGTCGCAAACTTGTGTAGTTAGAACTGCAGCTGTGGACCTGGGGATAGAAGCATATTTTCTTGTTAGTAAGACATATGGGCTTAAATTATGCTCTTGTGCACAATAAACAAGCTAACATACAGTACAATCTATACATTCTGTCTTCATTCTGACTCCACTGTAGCTGCTTCATGTAATTTGTCACTGCTACACTGCAATAGATGTCTTCTTTGAGATCTTCAGTCTTTGTTTGTTCCATTGCAGATGACAAAAGGCCGTATATTTACCGCTGCCGCTCACCCAACATGGAGATCTTCACCTGCTGGTGGCGTCCGATCGCTAATCAGGACAACGTCACCTACACGCTCCTGTACACCACGGGGTGAGACGTGAACCAAACACACTTCATAGTGTGTCTTTAATCCATCTGTGTGACATTCAGTCGCTTTGATTTCTCATAATTTCTCATCAGATTAGTGTTTGTATGTAGAGTGTAGCTGTGAATAGTGAACAGACGTCATGTCTCCTCGCAGTGAGCGCACTCCTCGTGAGTGTCCTGATTACGTGAGCGGCGGCATCAACAGCTGCTTCTTCGATGCCAAACACACTCAGGTCTGGGAGATGTACTGCATAAACGTGACGGCACACGCGCACACGGGGCCCATCACTCTCACACTGCGTGGACGTGGTCGATATAGGTGATGCTTTACCCTAAATATTACACGTGCTCTAAAATGTCAGGATATTGTGAAGCTGCAGTCTGTTCGCACTCGCACTCTTGTTCAGTCATTCACACATACAGTTTAATATACAGTTATATACAATGATTAGTCTGTATGTTAATCTTGCCCTACACTCTGAAAAATAAAGGTTTTTTATTGGCACTGACGTTTGCATGAAGAACCTTTAACATCTGTGGACCATTACTATTGGACGAAAGATACTTCATAGTATATAACAAGCACTATGAGAGTTTTTCATCAGACAACCCCACCCTAAACGATATTTCAAATACTGAACCTACATTAGGCCTCCACACGGTTGTAAACATTCAGGCTTTCACAGCTTAGTTTGTCTTCATGAACTCTCCTGTTCTAGGTTTCTCCTGAAGTTTGCTCATCATCATGTTTGTTAATGAGTCTCATGTGCTTCTGTCCCCAGTGGAGACCGACCCACCCTCTAACCTGACGTACGTCATGCTGAACGAGAGCATCGGTGAAGTCGGCCGCAGTGTTTTAGTGTCCTGGTTGCATCCGGTGAAGTCTCTAGTGCATGAGGAACTGATCATACTGGTCTACGAGCTGCGCTACAGAAACCTCGCTCAGCCAGACAACTGGAGGGTACAGGCACACAGAGTCTGCTTATGTCTCCATTTTTATGATAACTGTAGAAGAGACAGGAATGGAGACAAACATTTTGTCGTCTATTGGTCTGTAGGTAATGGAGCGTTTGCGCGAGCCTCATGTGGAGTTTTTGGATCTGCCGGTGGGAAGGTATGAGTTCAGTGTGCGCTGCCGCTCCACCAGCAACAAACACTGGAGTGTATGGAGCGAGTCCATCTTCGTCACCATCAGCGGCAGTGCTTTGTCCGGTACTCACACACACTTACACATACTGTATATCAACCCATCTCCCACGACTGAAAGCTGCTGCTCTAAGTGTCTGTCTGTCCGTCTCTCAGATCGGATGTTGGCCTTGATCCTTGTGACCGGCATCGCCATCATGATCTTTGTCTTCATCAGTTTGGGGAACATCCCACGAGGCAAGAGGTCAGTGACGTCATGAAGCGCGTAGCTCTGATCTCACAGATGGATCTGTAGATCTGTGTCATTAGCTCACATGAGAACATGGATCTAGAGCAGGGGAGGGGAACTCTGATTGCAGCCCTGCAGAATTCAGCTCAAACCCTAATTAAAACTCACCTGCCTGTAGCTTTCTAGTAACCCTTCAGACCTTGATTAGCAGTGTGTTTGATTAGGGTTGAAGCAAAACTCTGCAGGGCTGCGGCTCTCCAGGACCGATGTTCACCACCACTGCTCTAGAGGCTTGCTCAGATGTTTAGTTCAGGCACCGAGAGTCACAAATCTGCAGACGGCTGCAGAAAAGTGATTAATATACATACTAATATACATTAAAAAAAAAGGAAACATGCAAAAAGGGTTCTGTGAGGGGTAGAGAATAAAAATACTAAAAATACTCTACTGGGATGTGCTATGAATAAAGACCAGTCAGGGTCAGTGTGCGGTTTATAAAAACAAGTCTATGAAAGGTCCTCATTTATCTAATGTCTGTGTGTTTTGTATCACTGTCTCATGGATGTTTTTCACTGCTTGTGTTCTTCCAGCAGGATTAAATCATTCCTCCTGCCAGCGATCCCCAAACCGCGCATCCCAGGGCTTGAACCCGCTCTGCTGAAGGTCCGAGAGTTCCGTCACACATCACACTGTTTGAGTTATTAGTAGTGTTCAGATCAGCCAAACAGCACAGATCTGAACATAGCTTAGCGACTGCATAGCAATGTCACGACAACTAGCACAACAATGTTGAATGATTTATTGGGAACCATGTGAGGAACTAATTTGAAGCTTCAGCTTCTGTTCTTTCTTGTCCCAACAGAAGGGGAAGATTGATGAGATCGATCAGCATTTCTCCAGTTTTCACGGCTATAAGTCGCCCCAGTACTGCACGGAGACGTGGTACCAGGTGAGTGTGGACACGAGTCCGGCTGTGACGCCCAGCAGCATCCAGTCTGACGGTATACAGGAGGATGTGCTGATCACGCCAATCACACCGATTGTGCCGATCGGGCCAATCACGCAGTACGTCACCTGCCCCGACGGACAACAGTCTGTTCAGACCAGCTGCACTCCTATGCCTTATGTCCACGGCCCCGCCCCCTACTGTGAGGAAGACACGCCCCCTCCAGACCCTGGCCCCGTCCACCCGGAGCTCGTGTCTGTCCCAGGAATGGACTACAGCATGATTCTAAACCCCGTCCCCTACTGTGTGGAAGACACGCCCCCTCCAGACCCTGGCCCCATCCACCCGGAGCTCGTGTCTGTCCCAGGAATGGACTACGGCATGATTCTAAACCCCGTCCCCTACTGTGTGGAAGACACACCCCCTCCAGACCCTGGCCCTATCCACCAGGAGCTCGTTTCTGTCCCAGGCATGGACTACAGCATGATTATAAGCCCCGCCCCCTACTGTAAGGAAGACACACCCCCTCCAAACCCTGGCCCCGCCCACCCGGAGCTCGTGTCTGTCCCAGGCATGGACTACAGCATGATTCTAAGCCCCACCCCCGCGCCGCCGCCCACTCAGGACTTCTACATGTGTGTGAACGGCGTGACACCCGCCGGTGCTCTGCATCTGGTGCCCTGCCTGCAGCTCCATGAAGGAGCGGATGACGAAACCGACAAGAGCCACCAGCTGGCAGCGCTGCTGGAGAAGCAGATGGAGGCGCTGTTGAGCACGATCGAGTCAGACCCGAGCGATGCTGGCATCACCCACCCACACACACACACACACACACACACACACACACACAGAATAACACACACAGATCCCCCCACACCCCCCCCCCCCCCCCCCCCACACCCCCCACACACACACACACACACACACACACAGAATAACACACACAGAATAACACAGTCCATAAGTCTGTGCTGGTTTGTCTTTTTGGGAAATGTGACTGGTGTTTCAGTTCAAGCTGCAGAACGCCTGATTCACAGCACAAGTCTGAGCAGCGCATCATTTTTCACATTTTTCACAACGAGCGAAAACGGGCAGAAATATTTGTGCGCTATCACAGGGAGCTTGCGAGTTATGAGGCGTTTAATACATATATAGTTTAATTACCTGAGCAGCTTTAATGTTCTAAAAGAAAAAAAAACATAATTCAATAACGTGCGTTCATTGCATGGACGGGGCACAAGCATATATAAGCGTCTAAAATGCATATAGGCTATACAGTTGAAAGCTTACCCCCTTTGACTTGCTGTTAATGTTGAATGTAAGAAATACTTTAGCAACAGTCAGCTCGACTGTATTATCCAGTGATGCAAACTATTCTACTTTTTTTTTTTCAAATTCCGCGGTTTTGAATTGAAAGTTAGGCTGTCATTTACTTGATTCATGTAATTCATAATTATTGTGACGACAATAGAATTTTTCTGTCTTGCGTTTTCAACATATTAGGAATACATTTAAAACTGAATGGGTGCATATTTTAAAATTACAAATATTGTTTGCAGTTAAGATTGATCACTTTACAAAAAAATCATATTTATTTAGTTCCTTTACCATTACCATAGTGGTCTGGTTTTAATATTTTCAATACAATAGTCCCCCTAATGTTCTAGATATGATTATGGCCTTGTTTAAAAAAAAAAAAAAAAATTTAATTAAAAAAACCACCATAGAAAAAACAATAAAACAAAAAAAAAAGAAAAAAGAGGTTTTATTAATACAACAATAAAAAAAAAAAAGTTTATTTTATTGTGAAAGTGCATGATATTCTAGGCTGCCCATGAAAGCTTTTTTTTCAGTGTACATATCAGCCTATAGTTAATATAGCAATATCTACAGAATAAATATTTAGACTTTTTCTCCTTACAATACAACACACACACACACACACGAAGCGCTACAATACAACCCCCCCCCTCCCCACCCCCCCCCCCCCCCCCCCCCCCCCCGCCCCCCACAACAGAAAAATGCCCCCCCACCCAGGATACCTGCCAGCCCACCCTTCTACAGCTGTCAAGAACTGGCCCTGCGTTGCTCCTGCTCGATTAAAGTGACAACACACTAATATGGACTAAATGAATGAACATAATTTTCATCTAATTCATTGAATTTAGTTTGCAAAAATGTGCAGATTTGATATGAATTATAGAAAGTCAAGTAAATAATTTAGCTACCAGTCAGATGAATTTTTCCTCGTCGTGTAAATAAGATTTCACAGGCAATTAATGACCATTTATTATGTAAAACGTAAATGATATAGTCACCGTAATTACCTATAAATCTCTGCACAGATGAAAAGATGCTTTCAGGGTGAATTCACATTTGAATTTACTGTATTTCACTCACACTTTAAGTGTGAAACAGGTGAGAGTCACAGTCATATAAAGATTTCAGATGATCTGCAGGTCAGTGTGGGTGTTTTATATTGAAGTTCGTCAGTCAGGACAGCGTGACAGACTGTTGTGTATCACGATGATCCTTTAGATAGTGAACATCAGACTGTTAAAGATGGTGTTTCTCTACCCAGTTGAATAAACCTGGTTAGGTATGTTTTGAAGCATGACAGCTGGTTTGAGCTGGTGCTTAGTTGGTCATGAGCTGGTTTAAACTGGTTATAAGCTCTTCCTGAGCTTGTGCATGTCAGTGCTCTGATTCAGACTGTCACAGTCTTCATGTCCTTGTCATTTCAGACCAAAGCGCACAGACTGCGTCAAAACTCACGGACTGCACTGTAACACACACACACACACAAAGCGCTGAACTCGAGCTTTAATAGAAATGATTGCATGGCTCTCACTCGACAGGTTTCTGGAGCAGATGTCAGGAAATGATTGCTTGTTCAGATTGGAACACTAAAGCACACACTCAGACCTTGAATATTCATTCTTAAGAAACTCTTTTGTAATACGGGTACATGGTTTGCCCGTTGAGTGAGTAATGATGTAATGTATGTATAGCTGTGATGATGATGAGACACAAAACACAGTCCCATTTGAGCGTTTCATTGATGCATCCTAATTTATATACTGATCCTCAAACGTACGACAGTGAAGAATGTGAAAAGTTTACTGTGTCTATAAGCAGTGTCATCGACGAGCTGAACTCAGTAGTTTGCTTAGTAGTTTACGCTTCTGTTTAAAGCGCAAGACACAAACCCCAATCCGTTTTAGTAGGTTGAACTACTAAAATCTTTCACAACATTAAAAGTTGTTCATTGGTACCTCGTCAAATGTTTGAGTGGCAGTTTAATTTATGTGTTTGTAAATGTCTTTTATTTGACTGTGTAATTTGTCTGTGTAATGTTTATTGCTAGAATGTAAAATCAGACGATCAGGGTTTTAATCATGTGAGATGTGGAAGAAAGTCACAATAGTGTTTGCACAGATTCAGCAGCTTCATTCATGATACATGACTCTGTTTTGTACCGCATTCATAAAGAGTGCCATTTAAAACACTACAGAAGATTAGAAAAACACTTCTTGGTCAAAAAATGGCTGTTTTATTTTTATGTGTTTGTTCTTGGCTATGTAGAAGTGTCTTATAACAGTGTAACAGAGAGAGAGAGATAATGTTACTGTAATGAGAATCTGTGTGTGTGTGTGTGTGTGTGTGTGTGTGTGTGTGAGTGAACACTGTTTTCTTTGTGTGCCTTATAGAGACTGAAGCACTGTTATTTGTTCAACACTGTTTCTCAGACTCATTGCAGTGTCAGTTCATGTTTTCCTCTTGATTTTCCTGAGGGATTATTTGTCTTTGGGGTGTGTGTCATTGATATGGAGGGAATGAGACGAGAGGTGGCAGATCCAACTGCAAAGCTTTATTCAAAGTCATGATCAACACAGGCAAGGGTCGGACAATGGAAAACAGGTATATTGAGGGCAAGACAGAAGAGTAGTCCGGTAAACAGTCGTGGGTCAATCCAAAGGGTAATCCACAGACAGGCAATAGTCCAGGCGAGGTACAAACAAAGTCAGAGAAGGCAATACAAAGGGTAATCCAGATCAAGCAATGGTTCCAGGGCAGGTAGCAAACAGACAAAACGAGGAGACAGGCTAAGATACAAGGCTCAAGTAAATAGGCTAGATAAAGGCGAGACAAAGAACAAGACTAGGAACTAGGCGAAACTCGGAATGGCTCCGTAACGTTGCTATCACTGACGTAGCGATATGTGCAAACAATACTCATTCCTGAACTGTGGTTAGGGCCTGGTATTTATAGTGTGTGTGACTGGCTGCAGGTGAGGGTGTAATCAGTGCAATGGAACATGGGAAATGTAGTCCAGGGTGATGTACACCATGTTTTTGTGCAATTAGATTATTTTCGTGTGCTTTCTGTAAGTGTTTGTTTCTCATATAAATGATGCCATCTGTGAGATAACCATATTCCCATGTGGTCAAATAAAGAGAAACTAAAAATGCGGAGGTTTTGTGGTTTACACACACACACACACATCGTTTTTGATGCTTTTTTAGGATGGATGAATGAATGAGGCCCAGTGTGTGTGTGTGTGTGTGTGTGTGTGTGTGTGTGTGTGTGTGTGTGTGTACTTGTTTTGACCAAATGTCCTCATTTCTATTGTGAAATACATTGTCAACCCACTACTGAAACATTTGACTGATCCTCACTAGTTAAGAAGGCTCATAAATCATCCAAAAGATGTTGTTGATGTGAATCCAGTGTTCTGCACATGTTTGTGTGATGGGTAGGTTTAGGGGTTGGGTTAGCTTACAGAAAATATCATTAACCTGCTAGAAAGTCAATGGACGTCTATACAAAGTCACAATGATTGATGTGGTTTATGAGGACACAAATCTGTATGACATGTGTATGATACAGGTGTTACAATGTGAAGTTGGTTTATGAGGACATTTTCTGTGTCCCTGTATTTCAAATGGCTTAAAAAACGTACCAAATTTTGTTATTTTTTAAATATCTAAAAATGCAGTAAGTTTTGTGTAAGAAGTAGGGTTAGTGTAGGGGGATAGAACAGTATAATAACTATTATGCCTATGGAAAGTCCCTTTAATTAGTTTGAACTCACATACAGCTCAAACATTTAATTTCACAAGCAGGATGTGTGTGTTTTCAGCAGATAGTAATCGTCAGGCTTCAGCTCCGGTTAGACTGGAATAAGGTCACCTTGTGGGTTATGCAGGCATTTGAGGGAACGTTGCACTTTATAGTCAAAAAGGAAAATATTATTTATGCTTGATTATATAATGACACATAAAAAACGAGTCTAAAGAAAAAACAAATAAAAAATAAATAGTAAGCAATCCATAAAATAAATCAATAGAAAAAAAAGACAAGAAAACTGGTAGGGAGTGGTGGAAATGACTAATGATCCAATAAGTGCTCCTCTGCTGCCATCTACTGGTTACAGTAGTCATTTCCAGTCTTTTATTTTTGAGGTCATCACATTAAAAAAAAAAAAAAAATTGTAGGTGCTCCTACTATTCCATTTATAAATATTTCCTTTCATGCAGTGTGTAATGTAGCCGTATATAAACGCAAACAATCTGCAAAGTTGTAAAGCTGAAAGTGTACAATAAATAAAGTCGTCTCCAAAAAGAAAGAAAAACGAGTTTCGGAATTTGAATCCCACTTTATGCAAATTGGTTACTCATTTGCATAACTCCTGCTTCTTTCTCCTTACATCAGGAGCTCCTCTGACTGCAACTCTATTTTGTAATGTGTGGCAAGAATCTTGAGGCATTCTTCATCAAGAAAGGTGTCTTGAATGCCCTTCATAAGATCTATTCCTACTCCTGAGAAACGGTTGTCAGTCTCCTGCATCATTCGGTCAAGGCATGGGTAGTACAGTGCACATATGAAGTCATGTGAAGAACTGTTTTCTGAGGTTGTCCTACATGGTATCTCCACCTCATAATCATTAAGCCTCTTCTGTTTCCGTCTAAAACCTTCAGAAGCTTCTGGAAGGAATGTTATTTGCCTCACACAAGGCCTTTGTTTTTGAACATAACTCTGTAGCACTCTGAGCTGTGTGTTCTTCAAGAGAGTTGTAGACTGCTTTTTTGTATTGAACTTCTTGTCCCAGATCTACGGTCTCCCTCTGCAGAAATTTGTGGAGGCCATCAGTGATGGACAGAAGTCTTTGACACATCAGCAGCATGTAGACAGTGTTAAAGTTGCTGAGTTTGGACCTGAGGCCTACAGCCATTGGTGTTGAAATGTTGTCAAGACACTGCAGTATAGCACAGAAATGGTCTATTACAGCACTGACAGACTTCACCTGACATGCCCAGCATGGTGTTGACAGTTGTACCAGCTCAGATGATTGTAGTCCAAGCTGTTTTTGAACTTCAGTAAACTTTTGGTGATTAACTAGAGACTAAATTAAAAAAAAAAAAAAAATCATAAAATAAAATAAAAAAGTTATTATAAATACAGTTTCCACTTTAGATTGTCTACTGCAAAAACATGAACAAACGATTAATAAATGATTAGTAAATATGTGAAAATAGGTTAAATTGCGGTCATTTTGGACACTTTTTGCCATCAAAATGACTGCTCATAAAGGTACTAATGAGTAGTAAATGTTTATAAACCTTTACAATTGATGAATAGTTTCCACTTTAGATTGGGTACTGCAAAAACATTAACAAATTATTAATTAATTATTTAAGATGTGGAAATAATAGAAGTCAACACAACAAACAAAGACCAAATATGACCTTTGCAAACTGTGATTATGAGTTAACCTGTTAACCTGCACCCCCCATTATGGGACTCACAACTGAAAATGCCCTACCTAACTTAAAATTGTAATAGTTCCTGACTTCAGTGTGCTACACACACAATTTTGGTGTCTTTGGAAAGAAAACCTTTTGTTCACTATCCAGAGTTGATAATGCTCAAAAAGATAAAAAGTTACAGACACTGAAGAACCTTGAATAAAAGTACCACACTGAATTTTTTTGGAGCAATCCAGAAAAATTATGGGTTGAATGTCACATGTCTCATGAGTTTCTATTTCATATCTGAAGAAGATACCATGAAAAATGAGAAACCCCCCCCCCCCACCCAAATGTAAATATTTAAAAAATGTATTGAAGGGTTCTACAAACTATTTTAGTCATTAAACATACCACTGCATAGTTTTTCAATTATAAAACAATAGACCGAATCTTAGATATCATATAAGTGATTTATTTGAGCCTAAGAAAAATACAATAAGAATAATTTGAGTAATAATAATAATAATAATAATAAATAATTAACTATGTATGCCAATTACAGTATATCCGGAGATTGTTAGAAATACAACATTTACACTGATAGACACTCAAACAGTCAGTAATCACATGTTGATGGCCAGTAATACAGATAGGTAATCATACAGATCCACTATATATTCAGTAATCACACTCTATTCATATAGACCGCATTCACACTGATAGCTGTCCATCACACAGAGATTATCAGCCATAGTGAGATGGTAATCATGCAGAGACAGCCACATTCCCCAACAAAACATACACACACATATAGGTGCATCTCAATAAATTAGAATGTTGTGGAAAAGTTCATTTATTTCAGTAATTCAACTCAAATTGTGAAATTGTGGATTAAATAAAGCAAATGCCAAGTCTTTGGTTCGTTTAATTCCGATGATTTTGGAGACAAAAACCCACCAATTAACTATCTCAACAAATATGTCGACATGCCAATCAGCTAATAAACTCAAAACACCTGCAAAGGTTTCCTGAGCCTTCAAAATGGTCTCTCAGTTTGGTTCACTAGGCTACACAATCATGGGGAAGACTGCTGATCTGACAGTTGTCCAGAAGACAATCATTGATACCCTTCACCAATGAGGGTAAGCCCACAAACATTCACTGCCAAAGAAGCTGGCTGTTCACAGAGTGCTGTATCCAAGCATGTTAACAGAAAGTTGAGCGGAAGGGAAAAGTGTGGAAGAAAAAGATGCACAACAAAACGAGAGAACCGCAGCCTTATGAGAATTGTCAAGCAAATTTGATTCAAGAATTTGAGTGAACTTCACAAGGAATGGACTGAGGCTGGGGTCAAGGCATCAAGAGCCACCAAACACAGACGTGTCAAGGAATTTGGCTACAGTTGTCATATTCCTCTTGTTAAGCCACTCCTGAACCACAGACAACGTCAGAGGTGTCTTACCTGGGCTAAAGGAGAAGAAGAACTGGACTGTTGCCCAGTGGTCCAAAGTCCTCTTTTCAGATGAGAGCATGTTTTGTATTTCATTTGGAAACCAAGGTCCTAGAGTCTGGAGGAAGGGTGGAGAAGCTCATAGCACAAGTTGCTTGAAGTTCAGTGTTAAGTTTCCACAGTCTGTGATGATTTGGGATGCAATGTCATCTGCTGGTGTTGGTTCATTGTATTTTTTGAAAACCAAAGTCACTGCACCCGTTTGCCAAGAAATCTCGGAGCACTTCATGCTTCCTTCTGCTGACCAGCTTTTTGAAGATGCTGATTTCATTTTCCAGCAGGATTTGGCACCTGCCCACACTGCCAAAAGCACCAAAAGTTGGTTAAACGACCATGGTGTTGGTGTGCTTGACTGGCCAGCAAACTCATCAGACCTGAACCCCATAGAGAATCTGTTGTTGATGCTAGAGGCTTAGACCTTTATAAGACTGCTTTGATACAACTGACTGGAATATGATTAAGCAGGCTGCCACTTACAATAACACCACTGACCTCCAGGAGTACTCACTGCCTACATCACCAATTGTATTGAGGATGTAACAGTCACAAAAACCATCACTGTCCGGGCCAACCAGAAGCTGTGGATGACAGGGGAGGTCTACAGACTTCTGGAGACGCGGCACGCTGCCTTAAGAGCTGGAGATGAGGTGGGCCTGAGAACAGCCAGGGCCAACCTATCCCGCGGCATCAGAGAGGCTAAGAGACAGTACTCCAGGAGGATAGCCCATCGTTTCAGCGACAGCAGAGACACTCAGAGACTGTGGCAGGGGATACAGACCATTACGGACTACAAGCCCCCACAGCGGACCTGTGACAGCAACATCTCTCTGCTGAACGAGCTGAACACCTTCTTCGCTTTGAGGCACAAAACAGCACCACTGCACAGAAGACTCCACCTCCTCCCAGTGACCAGTTGATGATGCTGACCCCGGACAGCGTGAGGAGATCCTTCAGCAGGATCAATGCACGCAAAGCGCCTGGTCCTGACAACATTCCTGGGCGTGTACTGAGAGACTGTGCAGCAGAACTCTCTGATGTCTTCACTGACATTTTCAACATCTCACTTAGTCAGGCTTTTGTTTCCACATGCTTCAAAGCTACCACCATCATTCCAGTCCCGAAGAAACCATCTCCATCCTGCTTCAATGACTACCGTCCTGTTGCACTTACTCCCATCCTCATGAAGTGCTTCGAACGGCTAGTCATGCAGCACATCAAGTCTGCCCCCCCCCCCTCCCTGGACCCATTTCAGTTTGCATATCGGTCCAACCGGTCGACCGATGATGCCATCTCAACTACCCTCCACTCAGCACTCACACATCTAGAGAAAAAAGACTCATATGTCAGAATGCTGTTCATAGACTTCAGTTCAGCATTCAACACAATCATCCCTCAACAGCTCATTCACAAACTGGTCGAGCTGGGGCTCAACACTTCGCTGTGCAACTGGCTGTTGGACTTTCTGACTGGAAGACCTCAGGCAGTACATGTCGGCAGCAACACATCCAGCACCATAACACTGAACACTGGGGCCCCCCAAGGATGTGTGCTGAGCCCCCTCCTCTTCACTCTGCTGACCCACGACTGCACACCGTCACACAACTCCAACATCTTCATTAAGTTTGCGGATGACACGACTGTGGTGGGTCTCATTAGCAACAGAGATTAGACAAACTACAGGAGCGAGGTGAGCCGCCTGGCCGGGAGGTGCAGTGACAACAATCTCTCTCTGAATGTGGAGAAGACGAAGGAGATTGTTGTTGACTTCAGGAGAGCGCACACTCAGCATGTTCCTCTGACAATCAATGGTGCGACTGTGGAGAGAGTGAGCAGCACCAAGTTCCTGGGTGTGCACATCACAGAGGACCTCAGGCTGCATCACTGTGTGTTATGGCACCTGCAACGCGCCCTGCTGGAAGACTCTGCAACGCATAGTGAGAGCAGCTGAGAAGATCATTGGTGTCTCTCTCCCCTCCCTCCAGGACATTTATGGAAAGACTGCGGACGCAAAGCCCTCTGCATTGCAGGTGATCCCACTCACCCGTCACACAGCTTCTTCAGTCTGCTGCCATCAGGGAGGAGACTGCGGAGTCTCCAGGCCAGGACCAGCAGACTGAAGGACAGCTTCATCCATCAGGCTGTCAGGAAGCTGAACTCACTCCCGAACTTGCCCCCCCGTCCCTCTTCTGCCCCAGGCACCACTGAACTATGAACCCCCCCCCCCCAGATCCCACATCTCCAGGTCCTTCACCCCCCTCCCTCTAACATACAATGACATGCACCAGTCACTTTGTGCAGCATTGGTCTGCTCACTACCTCATTCACCATGGAACTGACGTCATTCTACCACCTCATCAGTCAGTTTAAATAAATTTTATTTTATTTTTTCCTATTATGTCTTTTTTACATTCCCTTATTGTATAGTTTTATCTTATATTTTATATTTGATGTAGATTTTTAGGCTCTACTGTTAGTGTTATCTGTATGCACCGGGGGTCTGAGAGTAACGCAATTTCGATTCAGTTTACGTAACAACCAAAAAAGTTGAACAACACACAAAAAAAAATAAACTAAAAAACTTGACTTGACTTGACTTGAAAAAAAAATAAAAAAATATATATAGTTTGTATTGATGAATTTTATCCCATTTTTATTTAATCAATTCATAAACATTGACACATGCAAACAATGAGAGTTCAGTGTGTCGGCGTGCAGATGCGGGTTAACTAGTTTAAATGAATATATTAACATGAATAGTTTGTGAAGTGCCTATAAGCTATATTTTCTCAGCATTTGTGAATGAAAAAATGAGCATTAGCTAATATGTGAACTGAAGTTTAATGACATTTGTAAGCATTCAAAAGTACATTAACAAATGAACTTGTAATTGTGTAATTTCTATTAAAATCATTGATAAAATGCTTTAAAAACTTTAACAGAGATGCCTTGAGAGTATTTAATAGGTCTGCCCCTACATAAGATTTTTCTAGTTACTATTCGTTCATTTGTCATTATTCAACTAAACGCAGGTTTATATTAAATTTACATCTATAATCCATAATGAGCCTTAATATATTCTGCGTTTAAGCACATGCATTAAGTTTGCCACAAAGCACAGGCAGAAGTAGCCTAATAATTGTGAAAAAGGAGACATTAATAAACAAATGTTTTCTTGTCGGCTGCAAGATGAAATTCACGGTGCTGGCTCTCTCCACATGTACGCGCCTTTAGAGAGAAATGCAACCTTCACAGATTACATAATGCTTTCGTTCTGAATTGATTCGTTTAAAAGACATTTCAAGCTTTCTGTAGATATATTTCTCATGTATGTGAGACACCCAAATTTTAAGTTATTTAATTATCAGGAAAAAATTCACGTGATCGAGAGGGGGCCTCCCTGTCATGCATGCGCATTAATAATTTTCGCACACACACTTGAATATGAATAATAATTCACATTTTGCATATGCATTACAAAGTAAATAATTTTTTTACATGCAATTATCCAAAGTAAATAAATAATAATAATAATAAGTAGATAAAGTCGCAATCAGCATCAGGCACGCAGCAAGGAACATGATACACACCTGCATTTAAAAGCGGCTGCATTTTTTTTTTACTTAAATTATATGAAAGCAAGTAAAGAAGGGTCCCTTTAAAATTACTGAAGTTGTCAATTAATGAAGCTCTTATTTACATCGTGTGCATTTCGTTGATTATAATGAGAGAACTTGAGTTTAAACTTGAGGACGTTTTATTAATCAGTCCATTCTTTAGAGTTTCAATGATTTAGCTAAATCGTGCAGGTTTAATTTATTCGTTTCTTGTTTTAATTAGGACTAAATAATGGGAGCGAAATTACAGTGCCTCACGTTTTATTAAAATAAAGGAAATAATTTATAAAACGCAACAATTTCTTAATCAGTGTACAGACAAATATCCTTTTCCCAAAAAATTAAAATATAGGCAGCTCACTAAAATAGACTACCACTTTTAATGCTCTGATGCCACAACTTCTTTAGAATAATATTCATATTATATAAATAATACTGCACACCTAGTAAATGTGTCAAATCTAAAATATGGTGTAATACTGTGTAGCTTAGAGAAAATATAAGCATAGGCTCATAGGCTTGACATTTATCCTGCTTGAATTCGTTTTAAGAAACTCACATTAAACTTCATAAGTAATAAACTTTCATCTGTGAATATTAAATATTTTAACTACAGTGTTTTTCTTCCATTTTTCTTGACTACAGCCATCAAATGTAACACATCAGCGAGGCAAAGCTGACGTCTATTTGCGAAAATGTGCTTTGATGCGCTTGTTTGATAACTTGTGGTTAAAGCGCCACTCAGCGGTCAAAAGCTGCAAATGTACTTTGCAGACGCGGCGGCGGTGGTACGTGCGGCGGTAGGACCACCGTTTTGGTTGGCCACCTACTGTAGCAGAGACGGCAGAGGAATCTCTGCCAGGGAAAGACACAGGCTTACGGTGAGAGAAGCCATACCATGGAAGAATACACATGTGGGATCACCCGAAGGGGGAATCACTACACACGGGCACCTAGCCCAGCAGAAGGGCTGACCTTGGGCATACACACGAGTGCTGGACCTGGTGTCTGGCGCTCCGCCATGCCTGACTGCCAAGGGTGCGGGAGAAACTTCAACAGGGTTCGCCAAGAGGGAAACTGAACTGAGAAGCACTTAAGCGCATGTATCCGGTCCATAGAGGGGAATGGCGCAGCAAGCGTGATTGACACCGAGCGGGTCCAACATTACAGGCCATCTGAGGCGAGCACACGAGAGGACACAGGCTCTACACAGAGATTATAGAATCTCGCAAATGTGTTAGGTGTCACCCAGCCGGCAGCTCTACAGATGTCTGCTATCGAGACGCCCCGTGTCAAAGCCCAGGAGGAAGCCACAGCTCTTTTAGAATGTGCTCTCACTCCAAGGGGGCACGGTAAGCGATGGGCCTGATATCCTAAGACTATAGCCTCCACTATCCAGTGGGAAGTCTTTGTCTGAAGACAGCCTTTCCCTTCTGCTGTCCTCCGAAGCAGACAAAGAGCTGTTCTGAGGTCCTGAAGCTCGAGGGCCGAGGGTCCCCTCGGACAGGGAGTAGAACAGCTGGCAGTGGGACGTATCCGGAGAGGCAAACAGGTCTACCTGAGCGTCCCTGAAGCATCTCCAGATCGGCATGAATGGCACGAAGCGACCTCAGATGCTTCTGACTCCAAAGGAGGAGATGGTGGGCAAGTTGTGACATGCAACGGGAGCATAGCCACCCTGGTGGTTGATGTACGTAACGGTCGCAGTATTGTCCGTCCGGACCGGTACGTGCCTATCGCAAAGCCTCGGTTTGAAGCGGCGGAGAGCAAGCCATACTGCCAGCAACTCTAGGCAACAGATATGCCACTCCAGATGAGGCCCTGTCCAGGTGCCTGAAGCTGCATGCCCGTTGCACATGGCACCCCAGCCGATGGCAGAGGCATCTGTTGAAACAACAACATGCCTGGACACTTGCACTAGGGGAACCCCTGCCCTTAGAAAAGCAAGGTCCAACCACAGGCTGAAGGTTTGGCAGCAGGACGGGGTCACCAAGACCCAGGGCGTGCTGCATTGCCATGCCCATCTCGGGACTCGATCGTGAAGCCAATGCTGAAGTGGTCTCATATGAAGCAATCCAAGCCTCTTAACATCGAAAGACGACGCCATAACTGAATCGCACATCCGAAACTGATTCATCGGAACTGCCTTCCTGCCCCGAAATGACTTCTGGCAGTTTAGCATCGACTGAGCGAGCTCTGTCGAAAGATACGCCGTCAGGTTGAACAAGTCCAACTCGACACCGAGAAAAGAGATCCTCTGCACAGGCGAGAGTTTGCTCTTTTCCCAGTTGACCTGAAGCCCCAACCGGCTGAGGTGGCTGAGTACCACGTCCCTGTGTTCACACAACTGAGCTCGGGACTGGGCCAATATGAGCCAGTCGTCGAGGTAGTTGAGAATGTGAATGCCTGCTACCCTCAAGGGAACGAGGGCTGCCTCCACAACCTTGGTGAAGACACGAGGCGACAGGGATAGTCCGAATGGGATGACCTCGTACTGATATGCCCGCCCCTCGAACGCAAAGCGGAGAAACGGCCTGTGTCGGGGGAGAATCGAGACATGAAAGTATGCGTCCTTCTGGTCGATTGCTGCGAACCAATCTTGTGGACGAACGCATTGAAAGATACGTTTCTGCATTAACATCCTGAACGGGAGCTTTTGAAGGGCCCGGTTCAGAATGCGCAGGTCCAGGATTGGCCGTAACCCACCACCTTTCTTGGGTACAATGAAGTATGGGCTGTAAAACCCCGACTTCATATCGGGTGGAGGGACCAGCTCAATCGCGTCCTTCGCCAGCAGAACCGCGATTTCCGCTCGCAAAGTGGGAGCATCTTTGTCCGGCACAGAGGTGAACCGGATGCCCCTGAACTTGGGAGGATGCCGGGTGAACTGAATCGCATAGCCGAGTCTGATGGTTCTTGTGAGCCAGCGAGACGGCCTGGGGAGCGCTAGCCAGGCCCCCAGAGACCGAACAAGCGGAACTAGGGGCCCTCACCATCTCCTGAAGAGCAGAATCCTGAGACTCTGGGTTGCCCGTCTCAGGGGCGCCACTTTCCTGGTGCCAGCTCCACGCCGTGGCCGTGAAGGCTGCTGCTGAGGCCGGGCTGGAGCGGAGGTGGAGGCAGCAGGAGGGTGCCCTCGGCGATTAGCAGGCAGAGGGTGGGTGACGGCAGCAGTGGGCCGCCGGGGCAGGATGTGCTTGATCGCCTCCGTCTCCCAGGGTAAGCCAAAGGTGGCGTTCCTGGAACACTAGCGCGGACATCGTCTGACCCAGGGACCGCGCTGTGACTTTCATTGCCCGTAGGGCAAGGTCCGTCGCAGTGCGCAGCTCCTACATGACACCTGGGTCAGAACTACCCTCATGCAGCTGCCTCAAGCCTTGGCCGTCAGTGCGGACGAGAATTTACAGGCCCTGGACGGGAGGCGTGGATTACCCCGCCAGGCGGCAGCGCTTTGCGGGCAAAGCTGCATCGCAATAGCGCGCTCAACTGGGGGATCTCAACATACCCCTTAGCCGCCCAGCCGTTGAGGGTAGTGAGGATGGAGGAGGCACTAGATCTGTTTCAGGCAGAAAAAGGTGCCCCCCAGGACCTAGTAACCTCCTCATGCAATTCCGTGAAGAATGGAACCGGAGTTGGCTGCCGACGATTGGCGTGCGGCACCCCCAAGAACCAATCGTCCAGCCTTGAGTGTTCGGGAGATGGAGGGGCCTTCCATGGCAGCCCGACGCTCTTGGCAGCCCGTGCAAGCATAGCAGTCAGCTCTGGATCTGACTCGGGCAACGCCACTCTCCCAGAAGAAGGCAACGCAGCCAAATATTCAACTCCAGAGCCTAGCTCGTCCCCCGATGCAGTGATCGCCCTGGCCATGAATTGCAGTAGCCCTCCTTTTGAAGGAGGAACTAGAACGGGGCATGGGGAGGGGGACTCCTCCCCATTTGACGAAGAGGAGCCTCGATCGCAACATCGCGATGGTCATGTTCCCACAAGGAAAACATGACTCATCCACAAACGCTGCCTCAGCGTCCTCGAGGCCCAGGCACGAGATGCAGCGATCGTGACCATCAGATGGAGCCAGGATCGTGACCATCAGATGGAAAGACATCTTTAAAAAGACGCCCCGTCACTCATGGAGCTCTCTTAGGAATTGCTCTTTTAGTTTGAGAAAACACCAAAGTGTTGAAGTGCCCAGGAGGAGTTGCAACGTGACTGCAGAATTGGAAGCTGCAGCACGCTGAGAAAAAGGCAGCAGCACTGGCAACCCCCGCTGACGTACCGCGCACTCGTCAAACTCGTCTTGACGACACTCTGCTCAGAAGCTGAAGGCTCAGCTCCGAAGCGAAAAGCTGAATGTGCAACTGCACGAACTCTCCTTATATACCCGCGCTGCGGGGCGGGGTGCGCGATGCAAATCTCGCACGCCACATGCATTGGCTTGTTTTGTTAACAATCAAAGGCGATTCGTCTCTCTAGCGAGATCCCCGATTCATCAGTCACTGACGTAACATTGAACGTGACTGACTGAAAGGGAACCACCATTATTATAGATTAACCATGGTAACAACAAATTCACTGTTTGCTACACTAACCATAGTTTAACCATGGTATTTGTAGTATAACTGTTATACAAATGGTACTCTATATGCAAAAAAGGTTACTACTGTTTTATTATAGTAAAACCATGGTTCATTTTTGTTATCTTGTAATCTCAAGGTAAGATAATATTATTACAAATAACAGCTGTGAACACTGGGGAATCACAAAAATGCTGATTACACACTAATTATTGAAGAAATGCAGTTCTGATAGTGATTCTCATCAAAGGACCCATGTTGTCCATTAGTCGAAAAAGGCATTGGAAACGCCGTCTCCTTGCAGCAGATCTTCATTTCTGCATATAACGTGAGTTCTCAGCTGGTAAAAGTAAACCCATATATACATGCACACAATAGAATGCTTAATCCTTCGTGATATATACATCACAAAAACTGGCCAATCAGGTTGTAAACGTATCACTATGCCTTTAGGTGTCAAAAATGCCAGTGTGAACACTAACCGGACCAGGACCAAATGTATCATTTTCTTTTTTGGTCTGGACCAAATGAACCAAACTAACTGAACTACAAGTGTGAACACACCCTAAAAAGTTGAACTTAGACCACATCATGAAACCTGTGGTGGAAATGGTCAGTTTAATATGCGGTATTAATATAATAGACGGTAACAGGAGTGACATTTTTAACATGTTTATTAACAATATTTCTCAAAATTACAAAAAATTATTGTTTCCTCTATAAATAAGCATAACGGGTGGACATGTTATGCTTTACCACATCAGTGAACTATTCTAAATTGTTAAATAAATAGCTGATAAAAGTCTGCAACTGTTTCCTCCACACTTTCACTGATCTACAGTACAGAGGCAAATCAAATAAAAAACACTAACCTTATTTCCAAATTCAGTGCCTCGATCTGTTAAGGGTTTTTTAGGGGCAGGTCTTTTTTATAATGCCGGTCGTGACCTCCTCTGTGATTTCTGTTCTCAGTGGGAAACCTCACAGCACTTTGTAAAGTAATCTACCATCACACAGATATATACTGCTAACCGTCTTTTGTTGGTTGTTTCACACTAAATCCATCCCTACAATATCGCATGGCTGTGCCACCTGATACACATACATGTTCAGTAGATAAAACTGATAATAGATGAAATAAGAATGTTCCTTGTGTTCTTCAGACAAACATAACTTAACTCAATAGGGGTATATTCATTCTGATTCTTCAGAGGACATTGTTTCCTCTGACATGCAGCACAATGTGTGTCCTAAAATATATTGCAGTAATCAGTTTGATCAGTAACATGAACATGTGAGGAAAGATGATGACACAATTAAACACACCCAATGTTTATATTCACACACATGCCAGGCCAGTAAAAGCCTTTGCTAATGGCATCCAGTGTTTTCTCAGCATCTACTGGGCTGCTGTGGAACTGCTCAAAAATCTCTTTGGAGCCTTTTTGGTGCTGACTACTTTGGCCAAAGTGCCGCCTTTTCGAACATAATTCAAAACTTCATCTAAAAAGTATAAAGTTGTAAAGTTGTAAATCATTATATAAGCAGTGAAGCTACTAAATCCAGGTGTACATTTGACATAACTCACTTTCAATAACAAAGCTCTCTGCTTTTCTGAGAAATAAGAATTTTTTGTGTCCGAAAAGACCCTTGGGTAGCTTTCCAAACCTTTTAAACTCAGCAAGCACTTTGAATTCTTCCTCATCCATCTTGTGCTTCAACACTGCACTGATAAATCTAATAACGCAGGCTCATATAATATTACCATTTAAGTTCAGTTGTTTTACATGAAACATTAAATTACTTGATTGATTGTGTAACACACTGGTCTAATCATCTAATCATTATGTGACTTGATTAGCCTCAACTATGGTAACCATGGGGGAAAAAATTATGTTGCTTGCTGGCTTACTTGAAAAATACTCTTTATAAGTACTCTTTGTTGTTTTTTTTTTTTTTTTTTTTTTTTTTTTTGTCTTAACAATTGTAATTAAACATCTTTTAAATATATGTCTGTTGTCTATGTAATGAGCCTGAAAGTATGATATGACACAAAACAATCATAACAGTGTGTAGACATCCTCAAAAACCCATATTCTCTTTCCTACTATTATGTTTCTTCTTCATAAAAAAAACATTTATTAAAAAAAAAAAAATAAAATAAAATTAGCACCAAATTAGTTGCTCTGTGTTGTATTCGTGAATGAAAAATGTCCCATGAGTGACTCGTATCTTTTACATTTACAGTCAACAAACTAATTACTATGTGATTGTTCTTTAGTCACTTGTATCTAAGATTTAAACTTCTGAATTACGCAAGTAAGCTCGTACTGTAGAAAAGCGCTAAAACATTGTGAAATTAAAGCACGGTTTCTAATTTCACCAATAATGAATTAATGAAAAAGAGAAACATTAAGTGTATCATTAATTTAATATTAACTCTTTCTCTGCCAGCATTTTCATTTCATAAATGCAGTTTTCATTTACATGCTGTCTATTTCTGATGATCGCATTATTTTTAATATTCATCTGTTTACATAAGAGATCGCTTGTTTCTCCGTCCTGTTCATGTGTGTTTTTTCTTCGGGAGGTTTTGTACTAGTTCAGAAGATGTGTAATAGCGCCCCCAAGTGTATAACAGTGAAAACACGAAAAGCCATAAAAACTCATCAATGGCGGGGAAGCGTTGTCTTCTTAGGCCCCATTTACACTGCATGGTTCAAGTGACCCAATTCCGATTTTTTCCTCTCATGTGGCACAGATCGGATATGACCGGTGAAGGTGTAAGCAGGAAAAAACCACATGGATTCCGATTTCTCAGATCGGATTCAGGCCTCATTCATATGTGGTAATAAATCGGATATAAATCGGATACGTGCATTTGCGTTGTGCCAGGTAAGCAGACAAATCGGATATTCCCCAGTAAATGCGAGTCGTACGTCATTAAAAAAGTGACGTCAACTCAGGTGGACACCACCAACTGAGATCACATGATTTATTATGGGGAGGACGAAGGATACACACAGTGGAGCAATGCAGAGGTTTTTAATGTCTTTTAAGTCCTCTTTTTTCTCTGCCGTACGAGACCAGTGTTTTGCTGATTTTTTTTGTTGACTTTTCAAAATATTGTGGAAAGCAAAACACTGTATAAATTAATTTTTTTTGCATCTGCATCCATTGTATTTCGTGCTGTTTTACTTCCTTTTCCGGGTCAGAACGTCTACCGTTTTGTTAGTTTCAGCAGTGTATAGTATAAATGCAAAAATCGGATATAGGTCACTTTTTAAAAGATGATGTAAGCGGGTCGTCAAAAAAATCAGATATAGTCAGAAAATCAGATTTGGGCATCAAGACCTGCAGTGTAAATGCAGCCTAAATGATGAGATAACTCATCAGTGGCAAGGAAAGAGTTAAAATCTGGTTGAAGTTATGTAGGCTACCAACTAAACAAACAATAATGACAGAATTATCACAACGGAAACTCTATTTTGCCAACAAAGATGCATTTATACCAGTTTTATACCAGTTATTGGGGAAGTCGTGGCCTAATGGTTAGAGAGTTTGACTCCTAACCCTAAGGTTGTGGGTTTGAGTCTAGGGCCGGCAATACCACAACTGAGGTGCCCTTGAGTAAGGCACCGAACCCCCAACTGCTCCCCGGGCGCCGCAGCATAAAAGGCTGCCCACTGCTCCGGGTGTGTGTTTGTTCACTGCTGTGTATGTGCACTTTGGATGGGTTAAATGCAGAGCACCAATTCTGAGTATGGGTCACCATACTTGGCTGTATGTCACGTCACTTTCACTTATCAACAGCTTAAAGGGTTACTCCATCATAACATAATGTTACGGTTGAATCACTGATGGCAGATGGAGTATTCTGACGATGCTTTTCATACTTTCCTGGACCTTGACACTGTTATTTACTTGGCAGTCTATGGGACAGTCTCAAGCCTCCCGGTTTTCATCCAAAATATCTTAAATTGTGTTTTAAAGATGAACAAAGCTTTTACGGGTTTGGTACGACATGGAGGGTAAGTGAATAATGACAAAATTTTCATTTTGGGGTGGAGTATTCCTTTAAACTAGCAACAAAGTCGCTAGGTGGGCAACACTGGAGCTAGCGGAGCATGTCACGTGATGCACTTCGGCGAATCAGGTGACGGGAAATTGACTTCAGCCAATGCATTTCTGTCTCCTGGTTTAGATCAGCCTTTATTTTTTCCCTGTTGGTGAGCTCTACATAGTCTCTCTGTATTTGATCATTTTCTGTCATTACACTAAAGAGAAGGAGCTTTCCAGAGATACCAAACACTCACTGTTTACAAATGCAGACATATGCAGATAGATATGATTGAGAGATGCTAATCTTAGACAAAGTTAAGAAAAGCTGACAGAGATATGAGAACAAACTGAGTAATAAAATCATTCATTTTATTTTCATAGTATCACTGTTAAAGAAGTCATGTTATAGAAGCAAAATATACCAAAATCTGAAAATCAACCAGTGTGCACAAAAATAGCTTTTTTGCCTGCTGTTAATAATCAGTTCATAATTGTCATAAATACACTAAAGACTAAGCAGTGATTATTTTCACGTTTGATTATTCAATTCGTGTTTTTCTTGTTTAGATATTAAATAAATTTCATTTGTTTCTTAAAATTGTTCTACTACTTGTAGAACAACTGCATCTTTGTAAGTATTATTAACAAACAGAAAATGTGATTATTAATATAGCAATTATTTTTAATAAAAGCATGGGAGTAAAAGATGCATTGTGATCCGTCAAGAAATGTTTTGAAATTGAATCAGTATTCTTTGAATTGAATCGAATCACGAGGCAATAGAAAATTCTAGATATTAGATTTTTCTTTGTTGTGTTGTTTATAACAAATAAAGGAAGATGTTTGTAGTGAAAGCGTGCATTCAACAGAATATGTCAGAAACATCATGTGCTGTCTGAAGGGTGCTTCCAGATCAGATCTGAAAGAGTCCAGGACTCTGCTTCCGGCTTTCCTCAACTCTTCTGGTTTCTTCAATCTACAAGCAATCTTTATAGGCTGCTGATTCATTCCTATGCACTGGAGAAGTATGTATGACCATCTCCCCTTTCTGTTTTATAAAGCATATTGATCAGATATTGATAAATCTATCAGAAATCATGTCTTAACACTATAAATGTAATTTCAAAACAAAAACTATTTAAATGTAATCAAAAAAATCTCTAAATGGCACCCATATCTCTAAGAACTGGTTATCATTAAGATTATATTTTACTGAGTTTCAGGAGGATTTGCTGCTTACTGTTTTGAGAAGAGATTTCATTTTAATTTCACAAGAAAAATTAGAACCAAGTTAACTCCTTCTTAGTCCCAACACAGTCCCTGATGGAAACATATGCTCATTTTCGCTTTACTGAATTGGAAAATAAAAAAACGATTTAATAAATTTCACTGAATCCATTTTTTTTTTTTATTATTTTAACAAAAAAATCTCTATTGTGTCTCAGTGCGTGAGCATAATCAAGTTGTGTAAACAATTTTTCAAGAAAAACAAACAGTTTTCACCCTGAAGCTGAATATGTAATGCAGAATGTGGTCTTACTAGAGCGACTGATTTATTTGTCCTCTTCCTTTTCTTGGCTTCACCCCATCTTAACAAGCCACAGTCTGTGACACGTCATCTGAAAACACAGCCTTAGAAGATCCACAGGGCAAGACAGTCTTTCTCAGAACCTGTACAGTACTGTACTGATGTGTGTCCTGTGCTAGAGAAGCGGGGATCCAAGTTCAGGACTGTGTTAAAGGAAAAATAAATACATTCTAAAAGACAGAAAAATGCAATCCTAATAAATACTATATGATTCAAGTCAATACACAAAAACATCCCAAACTGCATAAACAAAAATTGCCTGAACTGCATAATTTAGATATCCTGTTTTATTTATAAATAAAAGTATCATGAGTTCGCCTATAATTGAAAGTGAACTTGACAACTAAAATGATAACACGAATAATTTTAAAATAAAACACACATTATCTAAAATAACCCACACTACCTAACTTCCACTCGGACACAGTTTCCTCAAGTTTGTGTGATGATGATCTTTGGAAGCACATGTGTGGCTGTGATGAGGAGAGGATACCCCTAAAATCAAAACACAGATATAAAACTAGACACACTCAAATAACAACATAAATAGAGACTTGCGACTTGACTTGGACTCGTGAGACTCATAAAAAACACAAGTTATTTTGGTATTCCATTCACATTCTCCTTTACTACCCCACTGGACAGCATCACACACCACATTCTACTGTTCATCCTCATCCACTAATCACCTCATAACCACACCAAGCCAGCATTATTAGCTTTACACACACGACACTAGCTCTAAACTGAAATATACCGACAACAAAACTAGCTCTTAAACCGAAATCCTATGCACCCCACTATTAAGAACATTTCAAAATCATGATTAATGATAGCTATCCGTTTTTTCTTTTTCTTACACTCAAAGTAAAAATAAACTACAAACTAAATACACTTTTTTTTGCATCTTTTGTTTTACACAGCAAATGCTGCACAGAAACCAAATCTGAAGTGCAGGGACGTAACGATGCATCGAGTTCTGGTGGAAAATCGATACAAATATGTGACGATTCAAAACAGTTGAGATGTCAATGGAATCGTGATATAGTTGGGGTGGGAGTTAATATGGATGTAATCTCTGATGGAAACTGACTGTCCTTAAGCAAAGTTTCTAGATGGTGTTTTTTTTTCATCTTGACACTGTATTATGCATATTAGGCATTCATAAGCGCTGTGCTTTTTTGTTTACAGCTGTATGGCGGTGTTCTAAGCTCCACCTGCTGGCAGAGAGTGGATCTTCCTTTCTCAGCCCCTGCAATCAGATTCATGTTTTTATGTGCTATAGTTTCACAAATCTGAGTCAAAACATTCTGTTTTTGCTTCAAATCTTGAAATTATAAAATCTATATTAAAATACAGTGGGTAAACACAAGTTAAGACATTTTCTGATGAAATCCGAGAGCTCTCTGACCCTCCCATAGACAGACAGTGGTCTACCACGATCAAGGCCCAGAAAAGTGCCAAGATGATCAACAAAGTTTTCCGTTTTGGGGTGACATCAGTGGTTCAACTGTAATGTTACAAAGCTACGAGAATCCCTTTTTTTTTTTTTTGCACAAAGAAACGAAAATGAGTTTCATTTTTTTGCCCAGCCTTACTTATTGAATCCAGAATATACAGATGATGAACTAAGATCAGTGGTGGTCAGTAACGGAGTAGCTTTACTTCGTTACTGTACTTAAGTACATTTTTCAAGTATCTGTACTTTACTGGAGTAGTTTTATTTTGAGTAACTTTTTTACTTCACTACATTCCAGAAGCATAAGATCGTACTTTTTTACTTCATCTACATTTCATAAAACATATCGTTCTACCTTATTTTATTTCACATGCGCCGAGGAACAGAAGCGGTGTCTGTTCAAGAACTAAAATGATTCTTTTCAATGACCTTTTAAATAGGTTCTCAAACACACCAAACGATTCTTTTCTCGAATTACAATGATCCGATTGCAGCTGTTCTAGAGTCGACAACTCAGTGATTCAAATGAACCGTTTAGTGCGAGTCTCTAGTGAACTCAATTCACAAATAAGAACCCGGAGATTTTGTGAGCGCGCGCACGACTGAAGCTGCTAAATATAACTCAGTAATGTCGAATTTTAGGATTAATTATTAACTGAAAAACATATTTAGGTCAAAACTGTCAGTTTTTTGTGAACTAAATCTGCTGTAAATTGCTGATCTTATTTACAGCATGTGACTCGTAAGGTAAAAAAAAAAAAAAAAAAAAAAAAAAAAACACAAAAAAATGGAACCATTAAAATAACACAGATTAACTGCATAACTAACTCACCTTTCATGCACGTTCAAATTCCCACTTCTTCCGTAATGTTAACAGATTTATTAAAATGCATGCCCTATGTAATGTCTGTTTTTTCATAGTTTATCACAGTGTAAATTTTTATATTGTTTGGATTCAACCACCCAAGTAGACAGATATGATTGTTTATTCATAACCATACCTGAAAATAAGTAAATATTGTTTAGCTGATGCTAACTGTCTAGCTAACAAGCTTGCGTGGTGCAAGTTGAGGTCTTTTTAGATATAAAGTCCAAATATTTTTATTCAACCACCTATATTCGATTACATCTGGGGAAAAAGAAAGGATATGATGTTCGAAACATAGTAAACTACAGTAATTATCAAAGTTGGGAAGTGATTTGGCCGGGTGTTTTTACACCACGAGACAAGGTTTGAGAAGACACAATCATTATGAAAATAAGAATATATTTTTCCTTAAAATGTTATTCCTAACTTCAGTCCCTTATTTCTCATGTCTTATATAAACAATGATGTGTTCTGCAAAACAAACAACTTTTAAAACTTTTTTTTTCTTGCTGGTAAAAATTTGATGGTCAACATGTGACCCTGGAGCAACAAAAGCAGTCCTCTAAGTCGGCGGGGTATATTGTAGCAAAGGCCACAAATACATGTATGATTCAAAATTATAAATTTTTCCTTGATTTATTTCATTTATGGCATTTTAAAGCAAAAAAAAGGCACTTTTATCCCATTCGGATTTCCGGATCATTTTTTAACAGTATGTGTGTTTTCTGGGAATCAACCCATGACCTTTTTGTTGCTGTGCTAACACAATGCTCTACCACTGAGCCACAGGAAACACTTTTTTATTGCCACAAATCATAGGATAATTAAGTAAAGATCATGTTCCATGAAGATATTTTGTAAATTTCCTACCGTAAAATATATCAAAACTTTATTTTTTGGTAGTAAGATTGCATTGCTAAGAACTCATTTTGAACCACTTTTCAAAGATGGATTTTCTCCGGCAATTTAGATTTTTTTGCTCCCTCAGATTCCAGATTTTTTCAAATAGTTGTATCTCAGAGACAATATTGTCCTACCTAACAACCCATACATCAATGGAGAGATTATTCAGCTTACAGAGGATGCGTAAATCTCAATTTTGAAAAATGACCCTTATGACTGGGTTTGTGCTCAGGGTCACAGGATCTGTTTTCATCTCAGGTACATCGCAGTGTAAGCTACACAGTGAACATTCTACAAGTCACTCTCATCAACGTAGTCCATATCAACAACACATATATCTTGACTCCATATAGTGGTTATTTTGGGTAAATTCCAGGTAGTTTGAGGAGTAGGATTAAAAAAATAGGATTATATGAAATATGTGCTAAAATTTAATTAGGTAGTCTATATAAAATTGCTAAATAAATCAGTCAGTACTTTTTTACTTAAGTACTTAAAAAATCAAGAAAATCAAGTACTTTCTACTTCACGTCGATAAAATTGAAAATGGAGTCCTTTTTTTACTTTTACTGGAGTAATATTTTATTATAGATATCTGTACTTTTACTCAAGTACTTGATTTGTGTACTTCGTCCACCACTGACTAAGAGAGATGAAAGAGGCTTCAACACAGCAGCAAGCACAAACAAATGCTTCTGTCAGACACAGAGCAGTGGAGATCTGCTGGAGTAAATGATGCCTACAGCCTTTTGTTTGCATGTACAAACATTGTTCTCTTCTTGGCTGAAAAACAACCATTTTGTGAAACTCCTCCCTATTCATTTGTCATACAGCATTGAAATAGGCTATATTGTAGTGTATTGTATTTATCCATGTCAGGCCTAAACAAGATGCCAGCACAAAAACACCTTTCTGTTTAATTAGCGTTATCGAAAAAATAAAAATAAAAAGGTATTTTTATGTCAACATCACACACCCCTTAACAGAGCTGACACGAGCTGAATAGTAAGACTTTTGTCTTTTCAGAGCTGCTTTACAGCAAAATTAGGATTCTCTCCACAACTGTCTGTTTCCAGAATTGATTCTGTTGATTGATTGACTCTACTACTGACCCAAAGGTGAAATGATCTCTGAACATCCTCAGAGCTTGTAGAGAGCTTTATACATTACATTTTCCACTAACTGACTGAATACAGGTGTTCACTGGAGAACATGAATGAGATATTTTACTGCTGAAGGTTAAGTGGATGATGAGAACAGAGGTCAGTGAGCAAATTAATGAGACACAGCCTGTTTGATTGGTGTTGAGATGAAAGGCTTGTTTGTCCCATTGGAGCTGCTGAACTTTTCATCATCCCAGTGTATCTGATATCTTCATTAACTTAACGCGTGTCCAATGACAGCGTCGTCTGTGTTGTTCATGTGTCCACTGGGACAGTAAAGGTCAGTTTGTTTTCTTCTGTGCAGGGCTGGAAAAACACTCTACTGCCCATCAATTCCCTGTTGAACAAAACAGCAGATGCTGGTTAGCAAGGTTTTGAAGCTGGTTTAAGATGGTCATGAGCTAGTCTTAAGATGGTTTAAGCTTAACCTTATCCTTACATGATCATAACCTTATCCTTACATTATCAGATCTTTAGCTGGTCCTTAGCTGGTTTAAGTTGGTCATGAGCTGATCCTTAGCTGGTTTAATCTGGTCTTTAGCTGGTCATGAACTGGTCCTAAACTGGTACGTTTTTTTGCACTTAGTTTAAATAGACACTCCATAATAAATTATTATTATTATGGGCCAAGCTCCGAAGATGCATAGGCTCCTATTATAGTCATTGGCGTAAAAATTGCACTCATGTTTATTTAATCATTCATGGTGTTATAATAAACACACAAGTGGACACTGGGCTATTTTCACATTTAAATGGCTCTGTTCTGTGAGATTTTTAAGATAAATCCCGCTGTGTTTGCAGTGATGGTTGCTGTTTTCCTCTCTATTCAGCTTCCGACAGGACAAACATTCCTGCGTAAATAAGCTTTAGTTGTATGAACATCATCATGTGACTAAAACCATCCCAATACATACAGATGTGCGGGTGTGAGTTTTGTGTAATGTGCAGTATTGATTTGTGCTTTCCTGCACTGTGTCGTGTGGGAGTGAATCTGGTCTGATGGGTTTTAGTCTCATTCCCAGGGACTTGCTGAGTTTCCAGATCTCTCCGCTGTGTGTTTGTAAGCTGTTGTCATATGATCTGCTGTATCAGGATTACTCCATTATCTCCTCTGTAAGCTCATCTTCATGAACACAAGAGCAGGTGTGTGAGACTGTCCCTTCAGAAACCATGACCTACCGTCAGTGTTGAGAAAGAGAAGTGTCGGGTTCAGTAAGGTAGAGGTGTTCAGCTGTTAAAGTGGCGAAAGACATGAGAACTGAACATGGACTCTGTCTGAAGTGCTTGAAGGAAACTCTGGCTTTCTATTGGACTCAATGCTGCTGATTTGACAGGTCCGTTAAGCTTCTTTCTACATTCTTAAGCATAGAATCTTCATTTCTCCTGCTCTGGCTTGCTTCCTTATCTAGCATTCTAATAAACCTGGCATTCCTCTGAATATATAGAAGCTGGATCTGTGACAGATAACTTGTGCTCTTTTATTGTAAATGTAAATGTGCGGAAGTATAAGTACGTTAAAATGAACATGTAACATGTCTGTCACTGTCATGGATCCCGTTTGGACATAAAACACCTCATCTATCTTTGAGATGACAGTATCTTGTTATATATTTCATATCATGTGTTAATATGGCTGATGGATGTCATCCAGTTTTAGGATTTTTGTGTCATATATAACATATAAGAGAATAAGATAAAACTGTTTCAGTAAAACCTGAATCATAGAGAGACGAGAGATATTGACTAAGACTACTCTCTAAATAAAACAGTAAATACTGTAATATTCTACAAAGCTTTTTTTATATTGCTATTAAACACATTGTTCTGGACTGCACAGTTTCATTAACTGATGTGTGTGTGTCTTTAACATAAACAAGAATAAATTCTAAAATACCTTCTTAAAGGTATTAAGTATGTATTTAGGAAATCATTCAGACACATCACAGCAACTAGAATTTGATGTAAAAGTGTGTAACTATCATAACTATCAGGCGTCATTATAATTATACAACATACATTTTGTAATTAATTAATTAGGTGTGTGTTTTTTTTTTTTTTTTTTTTTTTTTTTTGTGACTTAATTCCTGTTTTTGTGAGATTCACACTGTTTGCTCTGCTCCACTCGTTGCGACTCTAAAGCTTCATACTATCAGTGTTTTATCACTGCTTTTTTCAGCTTGAAGTCACTGGACGTGTTATTACATGTTAGACTGTCCCCATAAACACAATCAAGCCTAGAGAGAAAAAACAGACAACCACCCCCCTTTAAAAGAGATGTTGTTTGTAATGAACAGCACTATAATAATTTTTTATAGGTTATTTTTGTTTCTGTTATGAATGTCACGCAGGAGCGCAGTATTGGGCTGAGTTCACTGAACAGAACTCTTAGACAGAAGAAACAGATCCTGACTAGCATTAGCAATCCCATCATGCCTCACATCAACACATATCACGCCAGAGCCGCATTCACAACAGTCAAGACGCTTTTGTAACGCATGCGTGTCATCACTCTGCTCTTGTGTAACAGTTAGATCAAAGGTTGGTCCTTCGAGGAGGTAACAGTCACTGACCGAATTAGTTTCTTTGAGTGGTTTTAACAATTTCTCCAGTCAACATGATCTGATGTGATGGAGAGAGTCTTTAATGTTCATTATGGTTGTCCTTCATTATCATTATGTAATAACTCGCTTCACCTCTAATGTCAACTGTGTGTTGTTTGCGGAGGTAACTAATGGTCAAATATTGGTTTGGTGATTTCAGGCTGTTGTCGGTGATGCAGGTTTATTAGAAGAATAATGGTGGTAATGAAGGTGGTGATGCAGCTCGGGTGTTGACAGGCTTGTCCTGCAGTTCTGTGGATGTTTTGCCCTCCAGGTCTTGGAGCCGGTCACGTGACTGAAAGCTATGAATTAGAGTCTGTGTGGCATCATGAGGGTTCCAGTATTTCCAGTTCCCCTCAGCCTTTTGTCAACAGATCTCAGGGCTTTTAAACGTGTACCTCTGAAGTTCTGCATGATGTGTGATTTATTGTTACACCTGTGTGTGTGTGTGTGTGTGTGTGTGTGCACTGTGTATTTACTGTCAGCTCATGCAGTGAAGTGTAGCAGTGTTGTTTTGTGTTGCAGACGCGTGATGCTGTGCTTTCTGCTCCTGACGCTCCACTGGATGACCGTCACTGTAGCGCTACAGTCGACCAGGGAAGGTGAGTGAAGAACTCGTCACGGATCACAGAACAAACCTAAAGAAAGGGAGGGGTGTGGAGGAGGAGGAGGAGGAGGAGGGGCTGGTGATTGGGGTGTGGTTTGCAGAACTCCTCACACCGGATGAGAAGCATTATAACACATTATAACTGGACCAAATCCTTGTTGATGCACTACAAAAACTGTAACTGTAATCTGCTACAGGCACTGAGAAAAAATGTGTAATTATAGTTACTTGTGAAATGTTAACGAATACAAAGATCTGAATATTTTCACACACACACAGATATGATTGATTCCTTTCATAAATCTTATTGACTGCTCTAAAATCTTTCAGGAGTTTAGGACAACGAATAACACACGCGTTTAATTACTTGATAACTGTTTTATTCCATATTTGGGTTTATGTGCAGTATATGCTTTTTTGTTTTAAGATGAACTGTTTTTGCAAGGCATTGTTAGATTCCAGTGTTTCCTTTCGTAGCTATGTCAAGATTTGATTTCAAAAACAATATCACAGCTATTAAACTATATCTGTTTTATTTTAAATCTGTATTTGATCTCAGAATGATCTCAAAGTAAAAACGGGTGCTAAAGTCTGATTCTGTGGTGGCTGTGCTTTGAAATGAATTCTGTGTATCTAAATTCAAGAGATGAAGTATTTTGACCGTAATCAGTGTTGAGTAATAATGTAAAGTTAACCCTGCGTGCTTTAAATGTTTCAAATTAATTCACAGTTTAGAAAAAAAAGAAATTATTTAGAAAAGTATTTAAAAAGCAATCAAATGTAAACAAACTTTAAGCAATTGAAATAGTTACACTGCTTACTATATTTTAAACAGGGTACCTTGTAATTTGTAACCTGTTACATTTCCAAAGTAACCTTCCCAACACTGTTCAAAACGATCTGTTTGTGCCTTTGTGTGAAAGAAATGCCTAGGTAGTGCGAAAAATAAGTTCTGATCATATTTCATGAGGCTTGGGTTTATCTTTCACGTGTGACGTCAACATATGATGCCAGGCTGTTGAAAGTAAATAAAGCACTTAGTAAACACTAAACCATTAGATCAGAGTCCTTAACTTACCCGCTAAAGCAGGTTTATAGCACATTGAGAGAGAGAGAGTGTGTGTAGAGATGTAAATAAGTAAATACCTGTACAACACTAATAACTAAATATAGGGTTTCTGCAGGTTTTATGAAGGAAAAGTTAAGAGATTTTAATTTGAAGACTTTTTGAAATCCAAGTAATGGGCATTTGAGGAATAAATTGAATATATCACAATATAATGATGGCTCTAAATGTAAATTTATTAGCCATACTCTCACTATGAACTATTACTAGCATATTTTCTGTTTATTAGTACTTATAAAGCACATAGCCTCATTCTGCATGTCCATATTCTAGATCTCTACCTCATATAACAACTATCTTACTAACTATTAATAAGCAGCTTGTCTTTGCATCATGTATTAAATGTTTTTGTATTAACTTTTTAATGTGAAAACTGACAGTGAGTTTATCTGAGATCTCAAAATCGCCGGTTAGAGCTTCTCAGATGATTTTTAGCTGCTCATCGCTGTGTTTATTCCTCGGTCACAGCGCTCTCTCTGTGTCTGTGTTTGTAGGAGTGTGTAGCTGCTAGCATGAGCCCACATGTCATAATCTCAAACACACTGAAGGCACTAATGGAGCGTTTTGTGTTTAATGTTTTGCTGTCAGCAACTAAACTTGTAGCTATGTAAGTGAGTCAGTATGAGTTGATGATCTGATTAGCACATTTAATTCAGGAGGTCAGAACAGTATAGCTGTGTGAATCAAATGAAAATAGTAGCATAAATCTAACAGAGTTGCATGTTCAGGCAGGATACATACAGATGGTAAGGTAATCCAAAGACTAATACCTGTGTAGTTGTTCAGCTAAATCTAACACTTTTGATGGTATTTCAATATATGATTTAGAATTTACAGTATGTCATTATGGTATTACTGTAGAAATGTAGCAAAATTGCTCCCATATTCAATTTTGCTTGAACTTAAACTTAAAGGGATAGCACACCCAAAAATGAAAATTAGTCCATGATTTACTCACCCTCAAGCCATCCCTAGGTGTATATGACTTTCTTCTTTCAGATGAATCCAATGGGAGTTATATTAAAAAATGTCCTGGCTCTTCCAAGCTTTATAATGGCAGTGAATGGCTGTTGATATTCAATAGTCCAGTAGAAATCTAATAAAGTGTATCCATCCATTATAAAAAGTAATCTGCCAGAATATGTCTATGTCATCTACTGGACCTGTCTCTTACACAAGTGCATCGCTTCACTTCAGAAGGCATTTATTACACTTTTTATGACAGACTTGTGCGCTTTTTGGGGATTCAATGTTTAAAGCACCATTCACTGCCATTATAAAGCTTGGAAGAGCCAGAATATTATTTTAATACAACTCTGATTGTATTTGTCTAAAAGCAGAAAGTCTGATTGGCCAGCTCTCCAGTGCTTAGTGATTGGCTGAATACCTCAAGCGTGTGACGGAAATGTTACACCTCTTAACATACTGTGATGCCGTCTCCCAGCACAACCAGAAAAAAAAAAAAAACATTAAAACCCATTACAAACGGGGCATTTGTTGCATCCAGTGGGGACATAATTACTGATTATAACATATAATATATAATTATGACTTATACTGTCTTTTTACACGTTGCGTTGCGTATTGTCTGCATTTGTGATTGGAGAAACAACAGACAACGGACACTACTCTACACTTTTCAAAACTTGCATTTGAATCATCAGTGACAAATCATTTAAATATAAAAAAACGTACTTACAGACTGTGAGTCAGAAGCGCCGGCAGTGTAGTCTTCTCTCCCAGGATCAGGAAACAGTCCTCCATAAAATGTGCAGCACACATCTGAATATTTGGGCTAAACTGTTCTGGAACAGTTTTGTAAATACAACTTAACCACTGATTTCTAGTTGTGTCTTCTTTTGGAAGATCAAACAAAGAAGTTTCGCTTTCACAACGAAACAGCGTCTCCACACCACACCATGGCAGCAACAGAGAGAATAAAAGTTACGCATTCTTTCTTTGCGTTAACATTTAGGTGGCGTTATGCAAAGCGTCCCACATAGTGACGTAGAGATGTGGGGGTGTGTTTAAACAAGCCGTTTTAGGAGGGCGTGGAAGAGTCTTAACTTTTATAAAGAATATCTCTTTGGATTTGAGACTTCTTTATGCACCAAGAGTTTGTAACACTCCAAAGAGAAAGGAAAAATTTAAATCGCACCATATGACCCCTTTAAAGAGTATGTAAACGTGTTAACTGGCTGTAGGTGCATAGACTTTTGGCATTGTTTGTGTCTGAGTAAGAAATGAATTGATGTCATTTCAAAGCTGTAGTCATTCAAGGGATGTATTTTGTGCCAAAGCAATGATTCACAGTTTAGCTCACATAGACTGCTGTTGTAAATAAGTGACCTGAGTATTAGGAAATGTGTCCAAGCTGTTGTAAAAACTGTAATTGACCACAATGAGATGTTCTTCTTCATAACGTTTTATTATGTTCACGCTTGATATTGCGGTAAGAAATTACCACATCACCCCAAAGAACTGGAAATATCATAGACAACATCTACGTCAACACTTGAGATGTTTCGGCACCATTCTGGGGAGCGGTTCCCAAAAGCATCGTTAGCTAACTATGGTCTCAAGTTACATCGTTACCAACATGGTTCAATGATTCTGTGTTTCCCAAAACCACAGTTCAAATGAACATTCACAAACAGCGTCGCAAACTTGTGTAGTTAGAACTACAGCTGTGGACCTGGGGTTAGAAGCATAGTTTCTTGTTAGTAAGACATATGGGCTTAAATAAATTATGCTCTTGTGCACAATAAGCAAGCTAACATACAGTACAATCTATACATTCTGTCTTCATTCTGACTCCACTGTAGCTGCTTCATGTAATTTGTCACTGCTACACTGCAATAGATGTCTTTGAGATCTTCAGTCTTTGTTTGTTCCATTGCAGATGACAAAAGGCCGTATATTTACCGCTGCCGCTCGCCCAACATGGAGATCTTCACCTGCTGGTGGCGTCCGATCGCTAATCAGGACAACGTCACCTACACGCTCCTGTACACCACGGGGTGAGACGTGAACCAAACACACTTCATAGTGTGTCTTTAATGCATCTGTGTGACATTCAGTCGCTTTGATTTATCATCATTTCTCATCAGATTAGTGTTTGTATGTAGAGTGTAGCTGTGAATAGTGAACAGACGTCATGTCTCCTCGCAGTGAGCGCACTCCTCGGGAATGTCCTGATTACGTGAGCGGCGGCATCAACAGCTGCTTCTTCGATGCCAAACACACTCAGGTCTGGGAGATATACTGCATGAACGTGACGGCACACACGCACACGGGGCCCATCACCTCTCAGAAACACTGCGTGGACGTGGTCGATATAGGTGATGCTTTACACTAAATATTACACGTGCTCTAAAACGTCAGGATATTGTGAAGCTGCAGTCTGTTCGCACTCAGGTTGATTTTTCTTGTTCAATCATTCACACATACAGTTTAATATACAGTTATATAAAATGATTAGTGTCTGTGTTAATGTTGCACTACACTCTGAAAAATAAAGGTTTTTTATTGGCACTGACGTTTGCATGAAGAACCTTTAACATCTGTGGACCATTACTATTGGACGAAAGATACTTCATAGTATATAACAAGCACTATGAGAGTTTTTCATCAGACTACTGCTCTCTGCTCATACTGTCAAAATACTGAACCTACATTAGGCCTCCACACGGTTGTAAACATTCAGGCTTTCACAGCTTAGTTTGTCTTCATGAACTCTCCTGTTCTAGGTTTCTCCTGAAGTTTGCTCATCATCATGTTTGTTAAAGAACCGGTTTGGGTGGAAGAAATACCGGTTAATAACGTTATTTTTTAAAAACAATTTTCTCTGCCTATAATTTGACTAATAATAATAATAATAATAATAATAATAATAATACTACAGTACAGCGTTTTCTTTACTCAAAAAGGAGATCTGGTAACCAAATTTCCAATACACTGCGCTTAGTCACAGCCAATACAGCATCATCTTTTCAAGAATTTGGCCAAATGTAGGCTACTAAACAAAAAAAAAAATCCATCAACACTTTAAAGACATCAAAGTATTTTTAAGATATTTTATATATATATATATATATATATATATATATATATATTATATATATATATATATATATATATATATATATATATATAAATAAATAATAAAAAAAAAAAAACATAATGTTTACAAACATTATAAAAATAGTTATTAGTTTCTCTCCAAAACAAATCCTCTAAAGTTTAGGCTATAAAAACTCCAATCCAAAGACAAATTAATTTAAGGTTAAGCTGATGCCTACTTCTCTCATTCAGCACGAATCCAAGTGTTTCCATGTTCCTGATGTATCTGGATGCTAAAATAAATATTTATTATACATTCATCGAAATAAAACAGACATAAAACATCATCCTTCACATCGGCTATATCAGCACAGCGAGGCGCGGTCACGTTGAACACAACACATTCTGTACAACGGAGCAGTGTATCTTTTTTATTTGTTTCTTTAACTGTATTTTATTTTGATAATGTACAGGCTTCAATATAGCAAAATTATGTTGTGGTGGCGCGTAAGGCGTCAGCGTGATGGTCATATCAACGCTGGTTGGTTATACAGAAGCAAGACATTATTCAAAGCTGTCAAGCTTTTGCAAAATAATTAAAAAACTAAAGCTTTTGCAAAATAAAGAAAAATACTATCTGCTGTTTCGTTTTCTTTTCCAAAAACTTTGGAACGTGTTACAATGAACTGTGATTAAGCAATTTTTTTTTGGTTTCGTTAATCTGTGAATATAATTTAAGTGAAATATATTTAGTGTATATGCCTATATTCCTTTTTATGTAAGCCATTAGTTTTTCTGTTTTCTCCATTCACAGAAGCGCTGCAGGTGCGTGTGATCTGTTGAATTCATCTTACACTATCCTCAGATAAACTCTAAGAGCATTACCTATGATGAGTTCACAGCTGAGCGGACATTTCACTCGATGGCTTCAGCGTCACATTTGCATAGTACTACTGGAATTCATGATTGGTTGACAGCAACGTTATTAACCGGTTAATGGCCATTTCAAATTTTCGATTCTGTTCGGAACTATAAAATTTGATTTAGTTTCTGTTTCTGGTTCTGTTCCTGTCAAAATTTTGTTCATTTCTAGTTTTCATGTTCATTCCTTGAACCAGTTCAGAGCCCTGGTCTCATGTGCTTCTGTCCCCAGTGGAGACCGACCCACCCTCTAACCTGACGTACGTCATGCTGAACGAGAGCATCGGTGAAGTCGGCCGCAGTGTTTTAGTGTCCTGGTTGCATCCGGTGAAGTCTCTAGTGCATGAGGAACAGATCATACTGGTCTACGAGCTGCGCTACAGAAACCTCGCTCAGCCAGACAACTGGAGGGTACAGGCACACAGAGTCTGCTTATCATGTCCCCATTTTTATGATAACTGTAGAAGAGACAGGAATGGAGACAAACATTTTGTCGTCTATTGGTCTGTAGGTAATGGAGCGTTTGCGCGAGCCTCATGTGGAGTTTTTGGATCTGCCGGTGGGAAGGTATGAGTTCAGTGTGCGCTGCCGCTCCACCAGCAACAAACACTGGAGTGTATGGAGTGAGTCCATCTTCATCACCATCAGCGGCAGTGCTCTGTCCGGTACTCACACACACTTACACATACTGTATATCAACCCATCTCCCACGACTGATAGCTGCTGCTCTAAGTGTCTGCCTGTCTGTCTCTCAGATCGGATGTTGGCCTTGATCCTTGTGACCGGTATCGCCATCATGGTCTTCCTCTTCATCAGTTTGGGGAACATCCCACGAGGCAAGAGGTCAGTGACGTCATGAAGCTCGTAGCTCTGATCTCACAGATGGATCTGTAGATCTGCGTCATTAGCTCACATGAGAACATGGATCTAGAGGCTCGCTCAGATGTTTAGTTCAGGCACCGAGAGTCACAAATCTGCAGACGGCTGCAGAAAAGTGATTAATATACATACTAATATACATTAATATACATCTAAAAAAAAGGAAACATGCAAAAAGGGTTCTGTAAGGGGTAGAGAATAAAAATACTGAAAATACTCAGTAACACTTTATAATAATGTCCAGTTATAAATCATTTATAAATTATTAGTTAATGATGAACTAATCATTTACAAAACATGACTATATGTTCATAAATGATTAATGAGTGGTATGCTAACAATTTACAAATGTGTTGTAAGTTATCTTAAAAAATTATCAAATCATGAAATAAATCAAACTGATCATTAGTAGATGGTTTATAGTTGATACATTATTTATCACTTATAAATCATTGAATTAATTATGTCAAAATTGTTTTGTATAATTATCTCAATAAACAATTGTTAATCATGAACAAATGATGAATAAACCATTAGTAAATGATCAGTATATGATTTATTCATCAAAAACAAAACCACAAACATTTCATAAGCACAAACATGCAGGTATGCTAAAGCACTATTTTTAAGAAGAGTAATTTATTTGTTTTGAAGTGGATAAACATTTATAAATGTCATTTATAACACTTTCTGCATCCCATAATCTAAAGTGAAAACTATCCAACTCATTCCATCACTTTACCCAAGCTTGAACTTTAACTTTTTTAAAATAAATAAATGAACACTCTGCCACCATTTAATCAGCACTTAATTGTTTATTTTTTGTTTTGTTTCCCATGGGACAGCTGCTCACCATAACATGAAAACGCATCATAAACATAGTCCATTATTTTGTGCATTTAATCCAAGTCTTCAGAAGTCGTACGATACCACCGTGTGAGAAAAAGATTTGTTTTCCATAATATAATCATTTAAACATTAATAACAGTAGAAAGCTACCATAAAAATTGGAGTTTCAACACAACGACACTGGTTTGCGGCATTGACGTCAAACCTCGCTCCTTATTGGCTGTCACTTGTGATTTGCGACCACCATAGATTGTTTGTGACGTTCCAAATTGTGTTGAGTGAGATGCAGCGCGACGCTTTGAAGGATGGAAATGCAGATCAGGAGAATGTTTGCGGTGATTAAACACTTTAATTGCATTCTGTAACTCACACAAAATTGTTTTGCTGTCAGAACACTGGTAATGTAGCACACGCGTCATTTAATCTGTTCTTTATACTGCTTTCTGTAATGTTTTAAATAAATTATTGTGACTAACGTACATTTATCTGCCTGTTACACTTTGTATATTATCAAAATGGCTATGTTTAAGATTATAGGGTGGAGAAGGGAGCTTAAAATGATCTTTTTTATACAATAGTATATTAACTAAGATAACAGTCACTGTCAATATATCTATATTGTGTTTATATTTTTGTGAAGTGGCTAAAAAGTTGTGTATGAGGAGTGAGTTAGGGGCTCAAATATATCTATATAATAGTGAAATATATTTGCATAAAAAATATTTATAATTTAAATATCATATAAGGGATTCGTATAGATTTGTATATCCTGTAACTAAAAGGTATACCAGAACCTTTGCAAATGGCAAATACATGGTACATTTACAAACTGCAGTTTGTACATAATTTATAAAGATCTGCAGATGATATGTAACACATTTACAAGTGATGAATAGTTTACACTTTAGATTAGGGGATGCAGAAAGCTTTTTAAATGATTTATTCATGCGTTTACACATCTATAACAGGCGTTGAACATTTTGTAGTGTGTACTGCAGTGTAAGTGCTGACTGGTGAGGATATAGACTTTTAAAGATTTTTTAATGGCAAAAAACAGTCAGGGTCAGTGTGTGGTTTATAAAAACAAGACATGTCTATGGAAGGTCCTCATTTATCTAATGTCTGTGTGTTTTGTATCACCACCTCATCGATGATTTTCACCACTTCTTTTCTTCCACCAGCATTAAAAAATCACTCCTCCCACCAACCACCAAAAAACCCACCCAACCCATTGAATCAATCTGCTCTGCTGAAGGTCCGAGAGTTCCGTCACACATCACACTGTTTGAGTTATTAGTAGTGTTCAGATCAGCCAAACAGCTCTGATCTGAACATAGCTTAGCGACTGCATAGCAATGTCACGACAACTAGCACAACAATGTTGAATGATTTATTGGGAACCATGTGAGGAACTTAATTTGAAGCTTCAGCTTCTGTTCTTTCTTGTCCCAACAGAAGGGGAAGATTGATGAGATCGATCAGCATTTCTCCAGTTTTCACAGCTATAAGTCCCCCCAGTACTGCACGGAGACGTGGTACCAGGTGAGCGTGGACACGGGTCCGGCTGTGACGCCCAGCAGCATCCAGTCTGATGGTATACAGGAGGATGTGCTGATCACGCCAATCATACCGATTGTGCCGATCGGGCCAATCACGCAGTACGTCACCTGCCCCAATGGACAACAGTCTGTTCAGACCAGCTGCACTCCTATGCCTTACTGCCGTGGCCCCGCCCCCTTCTGTGAGGAAGACACACCCCCTCCAGTCCCTGGCCCCGCCCACCCGGAGCTCATGTCTGTCCCTGGCATGGACTACAACATGATTCTAAACCACGCCCCCTACTTTGAGGAAGACACGCCCCCTCCAGACCCTGGCCCTGCCCACCCGGAGCTCGTGTCTGTCCCAGGCATGGACTACAGCATGATTCTAAGTCCCACCCCCGCGCCGCCACCCACTCAGGACTTCTATGTGTGTGTGAACAGCATGACACCCGCCGGCGCTCTGCATCTGGTGCCCTGCCTGAAGCTCGATGAGGGAACGGACAACGAAGTGGACAAGAGCCACCAGCTGGCAGTGCTGCTGGAGAAGCAGATGGAGACGCTGTTGAGCACGATCGAGTCAGACCCAAGCGATGCTGGCATGCCTTCACATTCATCAGACAGGAGCTGCAGAAGCATCTAATAACACACACACACACACAGAATTACACATTCCATGAGTCACACAGTCTGTGCTGATTTGTCTTGAATTGTGACTGGTGTTTCAGTTCAAGCTGCAGAACGCCTGATTCACAGTGCAAGTGTCAGCAGCACATCATTCTTCACTGTGCATGTTAAGAAACGAGGTTGTTCACATTGAAGCGTGAGCGTTGCATTAGCAGCAGTGCAGCGAGTGTTTTCTAGTCTAGTTTCACAGCGCTGCTTCTGCTCGATTAAAGTGACGATGCACTAATATGGACTTAATTAACATGATTTTAAGCGAATTCATTGAGTTTAGTTTGCAAATATGTGTAGATTTGATATAAGTTATAGAAAGTCAAGTGATTTAGCTACCAGTCAGATAATTTTTCCTCCTCATGTAAATAATATTTCACAGGCAATTAATGACTATTTTAGGTAATACTTAAATGATATAGTCACCATAATTACCTACAAATCAGACATGCAGTTTAAGCTGGTTATAAGCTCTTCCTGAGCTTGTGCATGTCAGTGCTCTGATTCAGACCATCACAGTTTTCATGTCATTTTCATTTCAGACCAAACAGCTTCAAATTTCACAGACTGCACTGTAACACACACGCACACGAAGCACTGAACTCCAGCTTTTAAAAAAGCGATTGCAGGCCTGCAGCCTCTCACTCATTTAATTAATGCATTTGTAAATGTGCCTTTTATTTGACTGTGTAATTTGTCTGTGTAATATTTAAGAATGTAAAATCAGATGAACCAGGGTTTTAATCGTGTGAGATGCATAAGATCGTGTTTGCACAGATTAACCACCTTTGTTCACGATCAGTGTTGGGCAAGTTACTCTGAAAATGTAATCAAATTACTGATTACTGATTACTCCTTTTAAAAGTAATCACGTTACTGTTCTGATTACTTTACTTCAAAAGTAATTGGTAATCAGTTACATTACTAGTTACGTTACTTTTTTTCTCCATGAAATTTATGAAATCCCAGCATACATGCTCCCGATAAATATTTGTTATCAAAACTGTTCACTGTTATTTTTAACTAAAGCAAGCGGCTGCTGTGTGCATGGTTTTGCAGAATGCCAGGAACAGCACAGCATTTATAATCTCTAAAAGACATCTCAGTTCATCACAATCTCACAAATCTCTGTTATAACACAATAAATATATGCATAATGAATATTTCATAATGTCTACAATTCGTGTGTAATAATGAGAGGATTCGTGAGCACACAAATTTCAGCACTTCATTACTAAAAAAAAAAATCAAATGACAGTAACGCCTTAGTAAGTAATGCATTACTGCCCAACACTGTTCAAGATACATGACTCTGTTTTGCACTGCATTCATAAAGAGTGCCGTTTAAAACTATGGAAGATTAGAAAAACACTTCTTTGTCAAAAAATGGCGGTTTTATTTTTATGTGTTTGTTCTTGGCTATGTAGAAGTGTCTTATAACAGTGTCACAGAGAAAGGGAGATAATGTTACTGTAACAAGTATCTGTATCTGTATCTCTGTGTGTGTGTGTGTGTAAGTTCTCTTTGTGTGCCTTATAGAGACTGAAGCACTGTTATTTGTTCAACACTGTTTCTCAGACTCATTGTTAGTGTCAGTTCATGTTTTCCTCTTGATTTTCCTGAGGGATTATTTGTCTTTGATATGGAGGGAATGAGACGAGAGGTGGCAGATCTATCTGCAAAGCTTTATTCAAAGTCATGATCAACACAGGCAAGGGTCGGACAATGGCAGACAGGTATATTGAGGGCAAGACAGAAGAGTAGTCTGGTAAACAGGCGTGGATCGATCCAAAGGGTAATCCACAGACAGGCAATAGTCCAGGCAAGGTACAAACAAAGGCAGAGAAGGCAATACAAAGGGTAATCCAAGGCAGGCAGCAAACAGACAGAACGAGGAGACAGGCTAAGATACAAGGCTCGGGTAAACAGGCTAGATAAAGGTGAGACAAAGAACAAGACTAGGAACAAGGTAAAACTCAGAATGGCTCCATAACATTGCTATCACCGACCTAGCGATACATGCAAACACTACCCATCCCTGAACTGTGATTGGCTGCAGGTGAGGGTGTAATCAGTGCAATGGAACATGGGAAATGTAGTCCAGGGTGATGTGTAACAGTCTGTGTAATGTGAGTCAATATAATAAGAAGACAACCTCTGGTGGTGAGCAGATGGAAGACCATGTACAGGATTCTAAACATCCAAATCCGATCAACACAAATAATTCAGGTTAAAATGTTCATGTTCTACCTGCAGATTAATTATAGAAACACATCAGAGAGGTTTATAGAGTAATAAATGTGTCAGCTTTCACAGAAGTGCAGCATGTTTTCTAACTACACCATGTTTTTGTGCACAGTGTTTGTTTCTCATATAAATGTTGCGATCTGTTGGATAACCATATTCCCATGTGGTCAAATAAAGAGAAACTAAAAATGCGGAGGATTTGTGGTTTACACACACAAACACACACACATAATTTTTGATGATTTCTTAGGATGAATGAATGTGGCACAGTGTGTACTTGTTTTGACCAAATGTCCTAACTTCTATTGTGAAATACATTGTCAACCCACTAGTGAAACATTTGACTGATCCTCACTTGTTAAAAATGGACGTCTATGCAGTCAATGAGGACACAAATCTGTATGATGACATGGGTATGACCCAGGTGTGACAATGTGAAGGTGGTTTATGAGGACACTTCCTGTGTCCCTGTATTTTTATTTAAAAAACATACCAAATGTTGTTATTTTTTAAATATCTAAAAATGAATAAAGTTTTGTGTAAGGGGTAGGGTTAGTGTAGGGGGATAGAACAGTATAAGAACTATTATGCCTATGGAAAGTCCCTTTAATTTGTTTGAACTCACATACAGCTCAAACATTTAATTTCACAAGCAGGATGTGTGTGGTTTCAGCAGATAGTAATCGTCAGGCTTCAGCTCCGGTTAGACTGGAATAAGGTCACCTTGTGGGTTATGCAGGCATTTGAGGGAACGTTGCACTTTATAGTCAAAAAGGAAAATATTCTTTATGCTTGATTATATAATGACACATAAAAAACGAGTCAAAGAAAAACAAATAAATAATAAATAGTAAGCCATCCATAAAATAAATCAATAGAAAAAAAGACAAGAAAACTGGTAGGGAGTGGTGGAAATGACTAATGATCCAATAAGTGCTCCTCTGCTTCCATCTACTTCATTTCCAGTCTTTTTTTTTTTAAGGTCATCACATTAAGAAAAATAAAAATTAAAGGTGCACCTATTATTCCATTTTAAAATATTTCCTTTCATGCAGTGTGTAATGTAGCCATATATAAACATAAACAATCTGCAAAGTTGTAAAGTCGAAAGTGCACAATAAATAAAGTCGTCTCCTAAAAGAAAGAAAAACGAGTTCAGAATTCGAATCCCATTTTATGCAAATGTGTTACTCATTTGCATAACTCCTGCACAGGAATCACTTCTTTCTCCTACCATCAGCTCAGGAGCTCCTCTGACTGCAACTCTTATTTTATAATGTGTGGCAAGAATCTTGAGGAATTCTTCATCAAGAAAGGTGTCTGATGCTGGATGGCAGGCTTGAATGCTCTTTATAAGATCTATTCCTACTCCTGAGAAACAGTTGTCAATGTCCTGCATCATTCCAGCAAGGCATGGGTAGTACAGTGCAGAAATCATGTGAAGAACTGTTTTCTGAGTTTGTCCTACATGCTGTCTCCACCACATAATCATTAAGCCTCTTGATTGGTTCGCTGTTGGACAGTGTTTTTCCTGCTTCCTGGTTGCTGTGCTGCTGTTGGTTTGTGATCGTAGCTCCGTGTAACTTTGTTTATCTGTAGAATCTCTATCTTACTATCACTCTCTGATGTTTAAAGTGATAAAATATAACTTAATTCCCACCATATTTCTGATATTATCTATCAATCTAATCTGATTAATTTTATCGTTCGCTTTTTTTCCTAAATCCGCGAGTGCAGCGGACCTGCAACGCGTTAGCATTCATTAGCTTGTCATTAGTGTTTCCATTCATGCCTGTTGCTGTTTTCTTTTCTCCTCTCCTCTCTCTCGCTACATTTCTTTCTCCCTTGCTCCGTTAGTTTTTTTTCACAAGTTCATCAAACAACTGTGGTAAGAATCTTTCATCAAGCACAGTGAGTAATGGCTTCTCCTGCTATTGTTATTTGCACTGCTTGCCACATGTATAGTTTATCTCTCTCTGTCGGTGACGAGGGATTCACATGTGATAAATGCAGGGAAATAGTTAGGCTGACAGAGAAGATTTCAGAATTAGAGACACACATTCAAACTTTAATTGAGGACAGTAAGAATGTGAGGGCTCTAGATATGGCTTTGGATGCGTCTAGCTCAGGGAGTCCTGTACATTGTTCGGTTCCGGTAACAGCGCCATCGCAGCATGGCAACTGGGTGACAGTGAGGAGGCATAGTCGCGGGTCAAAAGAGATACATAGCAGACTGTCGGCACTCAATGGCTGGCTGTCTGAGTGGTGCCCGCAGAATAACATAAGTTTCATAGACATCTGGATGAGCTTTTGGGGCAGACCTGACCTGTTGAAAAGAGAAGGTCTTCATCCCTCCTGGGGTGGTGCCACTCTTCTCTCTAGAAATATGGCACTAACTGGGGCCCAGGTCAGGAAGCAGACAGACTGGCTAAACCGACCGTCTGCTAACCGCCTCCAGTCACAGAAGTCAGTTAACTCTCAGCACATAGAGACTCTTTCACCTAGATATCACACTATAGAGACTGTGTCTGTTCCCCGAACTAGAAAATACAAAAAACGTCCAAACCAAATTAAGAGTAACAATTTAATTGAGATTCAACAAATAAAAAACAGATGCAATACGGATAAACAAATGATTAAGCTTAGCTTATTGAATATCAGGTCCCTTTCTACAAAAGCATTTTTTGTAAATAATATGATCATTGATCATAACCTAGATGTGCTCTGTTTGACAGAAACATGGCTAAAACCTGATGATTACATTATTTTAATGAGTCTACCCCCCCCCCCCCCCAAGATTACTGTTATAAACATGAGCTGCATCCAAAAGGTAAAGGGGGAGGTGTTGCTTCAATTTATAACAATGTTTTCGGTATTTCTCAGAGGGCGGGCTTCAAGTATAACTCATTTGAAGTAATGGTGCTTCATATAACATTATTGAGAGAAACAAGTGTTAATGATAAATCCCCTGTGATGTTTGTACTGGCTACTGTATACAGGCCACCAGGGCACCATACAGACCTTATTAAAGAGTTTGCTGATTTTATATATGAGTTAGTGCTGGCTGCAGATAAAGTTTTAATTGTTGGTGATTTTAATATCCATGTTGATAATGAAAAAGATGCATTGGGATCAGCATTTATAGACATTCTGAACTCTATTGGGGTAAGACAACATGTCTCAGGACCTACTCATTGTCAAAATCATACTCTACATTTAATACTGTCACATGGAATTGATGATGATGGTGTTGAAATTATGCAGCCAAACGATGATATCTCAGATCATTATTAAGTTTTGTGCAAACTTCATATAGCTAAAACTGTAAATTCTACTTCTTGTTACAAGTATGATAGAACCATCACTTCTACCACAAAAGACTGCTTTGTAAGTAATCTTCCTGATGTATCCCAATTCCTTAGCATATCCAAAACCTCAGAACAACTTGATGATGTAATAGAAACTATGGACTCTCTCTTTTCCAACACTTTAAATAAAGTTGCTCCTTTACGTTTAAGGAAGATTAAGGAAAACAATCTGACACCTTGGTATAATGAGCACACTCACACCCTAAAGAGAGCAGCCCGGAAAATGGAGCGCAGCTGGAGGAAAACAAAACTAGAGGTATTTCATATTGCTTGGTGGGAAAGTAACCTATCCTACAGAAAAGCATTAAAAACTGATAGATCTGATTACTTTTCGTCTCTTTTAGAAGAAAACAAACATAACCCCAGGTATTTATTCAATACAGTGGCTAAATTAACGAAAAATAAAGCATCAACAAGCGTTGACACTTCCCAACAGCACAGCAGTAATGACTTTATGAACTACTTTACTTCTAAGATCGATACTATTAGAGATAAAATTGTAACCATGCAGCCGTCAACTACAGTATCGCATCAGACAGTGCACTATAGATCCACTGAGGAACAGTTCCACTCATTCTCTACTATAGGAGAGGAAGAATAGTATAAACTTGTTAAATCATCTAAACCAACAACATGTATGTTAGACCCTATTCCAAGTAAGCTTGGAGAGGTGCTAAAAGAGGTGTCATAGACCCTTTTCTGACCAACAACAATACCCCAAAGAAATAATTAAATACACACAAAACCCTAAAACCCCCTTTCATTAAAACACTCATCAAAAAACCACAACTTGACCCCAAAGAAATAGTTAATTACAGACCAATCTCGAATCTCCCTTTTCTGTCCAAGATACTTGAAAAGGTAGTATCCTCACAATTATATTCCTTCTTAGAGAAAAATGGTATCTGTGAGGATTTCCAGTCAGGATTTATACTGTATTATAGTACTGAAACTGCTTTCCTTAGAGTTACAAATGACCTGCTGTTATCATCTGATCGTGGTTGTATCTCTCTATTAGTGCTATTGGATCTTAGTGCTGCGTTCGACACTATTGACCACAACATTCTTTTGCATAGACTAGAAAACTTTGTGGGTATTAATGGAAGTGCATTAGCATGGTTTAAATCATACCTATACCCATCAATTTGTAGCAGTGAATGAAGAGATATCATATTGATCACAAGTGTAGTATGGAGTACCTGAAGGCTCAGTACTAGGGCCGTTACTCTTCACGCTTTACATGTTACCCCTGGGAGATATCATCAGGAAACATGGTGTTTGCTTTCACTGTTATGCTTATTAAACTTATATTAAAAAAAAAATACCAATATTAAAAAATAATTAAGATTAATTTCTAAATAAAAAAAACAAAGACAAGTAATTTCTTACTGCTAAATTCTGAAAAAACAGAGGTGTTAATTATAGGGCCTAAAAACTAAGACTTGATGGCTGCTGTCAATTCTTCGTCATCAGTTAGGAACCTAGGTGTGCTAGCTGATAGCAATCTTTCCTTGGAAAGCCACGTTTCAAGCATTTGTAAAACTGCATTTTTCCATCGCAAAAATATATCTAAATTATGACCTATGTTCTCAATGTCAAATGCAGAAATGTTAATCCATGCGTTTATGACCTCAAGGTTAGATTATTGTAATGCTTTATTGGGTGGTTGTTCTGCAAGCTTAATAAACAAACACCAGCTAGTCCAAAATGCAGCAGCTAGAGTTCTTACTAGAACCAAGAAGTATGACTATATTAGCCCGGTTCTGTCAACAATGCACTGGCTCCCTATTAAACATTATATAGATTTTTAAATCTTGCTTACTACTTATAAAGCCCTGAATGGTTTAGCACCTCAGTATTTGAATGAGCTCTTGTTACATTATAGTCCTCCACGTCCGCTGCGTTCTCAAAACTCTGGCAATTTGATAATACCTAGAATATCAAAATCAACTGCGGGCGGCAGATTCTTTTCCTGTTTAACGCCTAAACTCTTGAATAACATTGTTTGGGAGGCAGACACACTCTTGCAGTTTAAATCTAGATTAAAGACCTATGTAGCAAAGAGCTACCTGATACTGTTAGGGCTAGCTTGAATCGCAGTGAACCAGGTGTGTCGGTCAGAACACCACAGAGGAAAGTATCAGTTTAAACAGGTTTAGTTTCACAGATATGATATGATCAACTCAGAGGGGGAGTCAGCCTTTACATGAACATCAGTCCGTGTCTACTAACAAGAGGTGGACCAAGAAGCTTGAGGACTGCAGTGGACACTAAGTGGATAAGGGTTGCTGAAGATGACAGGAGGCGTGAGCCAGTTAGAGGAGAAACTTAAGCACAGTCGTTAACCTGTTAGCCAGCACCCCTCATTATGGGACTCACAGTTGAAAGTGCTCTACCTAACTTAAAATTGTAACAGTTTCTTACTTCAGTGTTACAAACATAATTTTGGTGTCTTTGGAAAGAAGACCCTTTGGGCTTTTATCCACCAGATTTGATAATGCTCAAAAATATTAAAAGTTATAGACACTGAAGTGCCTTGAATTTTTTTTTACCACACTTAAATATTTTTTTATTTTATATAAAAATACATGAAATCAGTCCTGGAGCAATCTAGAAAAGTAATGGGTTGAAAGTCACATGTCTCATGAGTTTCTATGTCAAATCTGAATAAGATATCATGAAAAATGAGACTCCTGCAAATATTTTTATGAGACTTTGTCTAGACCCCCTTTGTACTCACTCGTATAGGACGCACACAACACAAGATACATTCAAACTAAGGCTTATATTGACTATAATGCACATCTTTTCACAATTTGCTCCTGTAAAAGGCGTATTCTTAATCTGGAGTCGTTGACGGACATTCCTCATCCTCCTCAGCATCCGGTATGACTGGAAGAGTAATAAGCCGAGCAACGGGCCGGGTGTAGACTTTGTCCTTAACCTGTACATCTACGGATCGTACATGCCCATCCGCACTTGGATGTACTTTAACCACTCTGCCAACTGGCCAGAGTGCCCGCGGAAACTGGGGGTCCATCAACAGGACTATAGAACCTACTGCCAGATCAGCTGGGGTACCATGCCATTTCTGTCAGCATTGAAGGGTTGGCAGGTAGCACCTGATGAATCTCAAGAAGTGATCTGCTAGGACTTGGCAGTGTCGCGATCTTCGCCGGCTCAATCCCTCACTCTTAGGGTACACCACTGGAGGTAACGCACCATCCAGCCGCCCCATCAAGAAGACATTTGGAATCACAGCATCCAAGTCAGCAACACTGGAGGAGGTGTAACCCAGCGGTTTTGAGTTCAATATAGCCTCGACCTCTAGAAGCACTGTAAGCAATACTTCCTCAGAGACTGGTTGGACTCCAATGACAGTATACAGTGCAATTTTTACCAGACTTTATCTCCCTCTCCCATGCACCCCCGAAGTGGGGAGTGCAGGGGGATTGAAGCGGAAAACAATCTTCTGCTTGGCGAGGAGTTGTTTGAGGTCGGAAGACATGCTGTTGAACCATTCACTAAGCTCTTTCTCACCTCCCTTAAAGTTTGTGCCCTGGTCTGAATAGAGCTCTGCTGGACTCCCACGGCGCGCAATGAACTGTCTGAGGCTCATTAAGAAGGAGTCAGAATCCATAGCGTGCAAGAGATCCAAGTGCACTCCCCGAGTGGTAAGGCATTTATAAATAATGCCCCACCTTTTTTCTGAACGTTGTCCTAGCTTCACTTGAAAAGGTCCGAAGCAATCGACACCAGTGGAGTAGAACGCCGGCTTGTATAGACGCAGACGGGCCACTGGTAAATCAGCCATCTTTGGGACCGATGGCTTAGATTTCCAACGCCGGCACTCCTGACATTGGGTTTGCACCCTCCTGATGGCCTCCCTTCCACGGATGATCCAAAATTTCCGGCGCATCTCTGCGAATACTCGCTCTGGGCCCAGATGACAGAGCCGAACATCATAGTCTTGGATAAGGAGTTTCGTTGCGGGATGCGTGGGGTCCAGGACAATGGGATGTTTAAAGGCAGGGTCTAACCATTCAGTCCGTCGGAGTCTCCCTCCCACCCGTATAATTCCCTCATCAGGGTCCAGCTCTGGGGATAGGGTAAGGAGACGACTACTTCGAAGCACAGCCTTTCCTGCTTTAAGATGGCACAACTCTACTGGAAAGCATTCAGATTGAATTCTCTGAGTTTTCTTCTCTGTCTGACGATAGTCCTCTGCAGTCAAGTGCTCGTCTTGGTTCGTCGTCCCATGCACCTCCTGCACTGCAACCTCAACCATATCCATCCAGGACCGGTATGGCTGCCCTCCATGGGCCTCCTGTCTGTCAGCTCTTGATATCACTCCACATGAAGCAACCTTCTTATACTCTGTGATATCCTGTTCTGGGATCTCTCCAGGTGAGGATGGCCATTCAGCAGGTCCCTTGCGGAGGAAAGATGGCCCTTGGCTCCAGCGGTTAGGTACAGCTAATTTTGCTAAGGTCTTCCCACGGGTAACATCATCCACCGGGTTCTGAGGGGAGTCAATGTAGCGCGAGGTACTCTCCACCGTAAGCTCTTGGATCTCCACCACACGAGTGCCCACGAAGACCTTGAAGTGCCATGACTCCAACTGCAACCAGGTTAACACTGTCGTTGAGACACTCCAAAGTATTGTCTAATCTGTCATCACCGTCAGCTCTCTCTCGACTGTCTTTACCAACTGGGCAGCAGTCAATGCACCACAAAGCTCGAGGCAAGGAATGGAAAGTTGCCGCTGGGGTGCTGCCCTGGACCTAGCTGCAAGGAATGATAGATGGATTTGTCCCTGAACATCTTCCGTCAAAACAAATGAAACTGAGTCAAGTCAAGTCAAGTCATCTTTATTTATATAGCGCTTTAAACAAAAAAGATTGCGTCAAAGCAACTGAACAACATTAATTAGGAAAACAGTGTCAATAATGCAAAATGACAGTTAAAGGCAGTTCATCATTGAATTCAGCGATGTCATCATGCAGCTCAGTTCAGTCTTAAATAGTATCTGTGCAATAATTTGCAATCAAGTCAACGATATCGCTGTAAATGAAGTGTCCCCAACTAAGCAAGCCAGAGGCGACAGCGGCAAGGAACCAAAACTCCATCAGTGAGAGAATGGAGAAAAAAACCTTGGGAGAAAACCAGGCTCAGTTGGGGGGCCAGTTCTCCTCTGACCAGACGAAACCAGCAGTTCAATTCCAGGCTGCAGCAAAGTCAAATTGTGCAGAAGAATCATCTGTTTCCTGTGGTCTTGTCCCGGTGGTCGTCTGAAACAAGGTCTTTACAGGGGATCTGTCTCTGGGGCTCTAGTCCTGGTCTCCGCTGTCTTTCAGGGTTGTAGAGATCCTTTCTAGGAGCTAATCCACCATCTGGGCTGGATACATACTGGATCCGGGTGACTACAGTGACCCTCTGACTTGGATACAGACTGGATCTGGTGGCTACGGTGACCTCGGAGTAAGAGAGAAACAGACTAATATGAGCGTAGATGCCATTCTTCTAACGATGTAGCAAGTACATCGGGTCTTATGGGAAGTGTTCCCGGTTCCGGTTCACCTAATTAATGCAGCCTAAAAATCCTTTAAACGGATTTGGATATTAGAAGTGTATTAGTATGTTATGTGTAAGCCAGGTTAAAGAGATGGGTCTTTAATCTAGATTTAAACTGCAAGAGTGTGTCTGCCTCCGAAACAATGTTAAGTTTTTTATTCCAGAGTTTGGGTGCTAAATAGGAAAAGGATCTGCCGCCCGCAGTTGACTTTGATATTCTAGGTATTATCAAATTGCCAGAATTTTGAGAACGGAGCGGACGTGGAGGACTATAATGTAACAAGAGCTCATTCAAATACTGAGGTGCTAAACCATTCAGGGCTTTATAAGTAATAAGCACGATTTTAAAATCTATACGATGTTTGATAGGGAGCCAGTGCAGTGTTGACAGGACCGGGCTAATATGATCATACTTCCTGGTTCTAGTAAGAACTCTAGCTGCTGCATTTTGGACTAACTGGAGTTTGTTTACTAAGCGTGCAGAACAACCACCCAATAGAGCATTACAATAGTCTAACCTTGAGATCATAAACGCATGGATTAACATTTCTGCATTTGACATTGAGAGCATAGGCCGTAATTTAGATATATTTTTGAGATGGAAAAATGCAGTTTTACAAATGCTAGAAACGTGGCTTTCTAAGGAAAGGTTGCTATCAAATAGCACACCTAGGTTCCTAACTGATGACGAAGAATTGACAGAGCAGCCATCAAGGCTTAGACAGCATTCTAGGTCATTACATGCAGAGCTTTTTGGCCCTATAATTAACACCTCTGTTTTTTCAGAATTTAGCAGTAAAAAATTACTCGTCATCCAGTTTTTTATATCGACTATGCATTCCGTAAATTTTTCAAATTGGTATGTTTCGCCGGGCCGCGAAGAAATATAGAGCTGAGTATCATCAGCATAACAGTGAAAGCTAACACCGTGTTTCCTGATGATATCTCCCAAGGGTAACATGTAAAGCGTGAAGAGTAACGGCCCTAGTACTGAGCCTTGAGGTACTCCATACTGCACTTGTGAACGATATGATACCTCTTCATTCACTACTACGAATTAATGGCGGTCATATAAGTACGATTTAAACCATGCTAATGCACTTCCATTTATGCCAACAAAGTGTTCTAGTCTATGCAAAAGAATAGTGTGGTCAATAGTGTCGAACGCAGCACTAAGATCCAATAGCACTAATAGAGAGATACAACCACGATCAGATGATAAGAGCAGGTCATTTGTAACTCTAAGGAGAGCAGTCTCAGTACTATGATACGGTCTAAATCCTGACTGGAAATCCTCACAGATGCCATTTTTCTCTAAGAAGGAATATAATTGTGAGGATACTACCTTTTCTAGTATCTTTGAAAGAAAAGGGAGATTCGAGAACGGTCTATAAATAACTAGTTCTTTGGGGTCAAGTTGTGGTTTTTTGATGAGAGGCTTAATAACAGCCAGTTTGAAGGATTTTGGGACATACCCTAATAACAATGAGGAATTAATAATAGTCAGAAGAGGATCTATGACTTCTGGAAGCACCTCTTTTAGGAGCTTAGATGGAATAGGGTCTAACATACATGTTGTTGGTTTAGATGATTTAACAAGTTTATACAATTCTTCCTCTCCTATAGTAGAGAATGAGTGGAACTGTTCCTCAGGGGATCTATAGTGAACTGTCTGATGTGATACTGTAGCTGATGGCTGCATGGTTACAATTTTATCTCTAATAGTATCGACTTTAGAAGTAAAGTAGTTCATAAAGTCATTACTGCTGTGATGTTGAGAAATGTCAACACTTATTGATGCTTTATTTTTCGTTAATTTAGCCACTGTATTGAATAAATACCTGGGGTTATGTTTGTTTTCTTCTAAAAGAGACGAAAAGTAATCAGATTTAGCAGTTTTCAATGCTTTTCTGTAAGATAGGTTACTTTCCCTCCAAGCAATACGGAATACTTCTAGTTTTGTTTTCCTCCAGCTGCGCTCCATTTTCCGGGCTGCTCTCTTTAGGGTGCGAGTGTGCTCATTACACCACGGTGTCAGACTGTTTTCCTTAACCTTCCTTAAGCGTAAAGGAGCAACTGTATTTAAAATGCTAGAAAAGAGAGAGTCCATAGTTTCTGTTACATCATCAAGTTGTTCTGAGGTTTTGGATATGCTAAGGAATCGGGATACATCAGGAAGATTACTTACAAAGCAGTCATTTGTGGTAGAAGTGATGGTTCTACCATACTTGTAACAAGAAGTGGAATTTACAGTTTTAGCTATATGAAGTTTGCACAAAAACTAAATAATGATCTGAGATATCATCGCTTGGCTGCATAATTTCAACACCATCAACATCAATTCCATGTGACAGTATTAAATCTAGAGTATGATTTCGACAATGAGTAGGTCCTGAGACGTGTTGTCTAACCCCAATAGAGTTCAGAATGTCTATAAATGCTGATCCCAATGCATCTTTTTCATTATCAACATGAATATTAAAATCACCAACAATTAAAACTTTATCTGCAGCCAGCACTAGCTCGGATGTAAAATCAGCAAACTCTTTAATAAAGTCTGTATGGTGCCCTGGTGGCCTGTATACAGTAGCCAGTACAAACATCACAGGGGATTTATCATTAACATTTGTTTCTCTGGATAATGTTATATTAAGCACCAATACTTCAAACGAGTTATACTTGAAGCCTGCCCTCTGAGAAATCCTGAAAACATTGTTATAAATTGAAGCAACACCTCCCCCTTTACCTTTTGGACGTGGCTCATGTTTATAACAGTAATCTTGGGGTGTAGACTCATTTAAAATAATATAATCATCAGGTTTTAGCCAGGTTTCTGTCAAACAGAGTGCATCTAGATTATGATCAGTGATCATATTATTTACAAAAAGTGCTTTCGTAGAAAGGGACCTGATATTCAATAAGCCAAGCTTTATCATTTGTTTATCCGTATTGCATCTGTTTTTTATTTGTTGAACCTCAATTAAATTGTTGCTCTTAAATTGGTTTGGACGTTTTTTTGTATTTTCTAGCCCAGGGAACAGACACAGTCTCTATAGTGTGATATCTAGGTCAAAGAGTCTCTATGTGCTGAGAATTAACTGACTTCTGTGACTGGAGGCAGCTAGCAGACGGTCGGTTTAGCCAGTCTGTCTGCTTCCTGACCTGGGCCCCAGTTAGTCAAGTACAAACTCTAAGACTATGTGCCATATTTCTAGAAAGAAGAGCGGCACCACCCCAGGAGGGATGAAGACCATCTCTTTTCAACAGGTCAGGTCTGCCCCAAAAGCTTTTCCATTTGTCTATGAAACCTATATTATTCTGCGGGCACCACTTAGACATCCAGCCATTGATTGATGACAATCTGCTATGCATCTCATCACCACGGTAAGCAGGGAGGGGACCAGAGCATATTACAGTGTCTGACATCATGCTTGCAAGTTCACACACCTCTTTAAAGTTATTTTTAGTGATCTCCGACTGGCGAAGTCGAACATCATTAGCACCGGCGTGAATAACAATCTTACTGTATTTACGTTTAGCATTAGCCAGCACTTTTAAATTTGATAAGATGTCAGGCGCTCTGGCTCCCGGTAAACATTAGACTATGGTGGCTGGTGTCTCTATTTTCAAGTTCCGTACAATAGAATCGGCAATAACTAGAGCAGTTTCATCAGGTTTCTCAGTGGGTGCATCACTGAGTGGGGAGAAACCTGTTTAATGTTTTGATCGGAACAGAAGAGTGGTGTTTAGACCCACGACTATGCCGCCTCACAGTCACCCAGTTGCCCTGCTGCAAAGGCCCTGTTACCGAAACCGAACAATGTACAGGACTCCCTGAGCTAGACGCATCCAAAGCCATATCTAGAGCCCTCACATTCTTACTGTCCTCAATTAAAGTTTGGATGCGTGTCTCTAATTCTGAAATCTTCTCTGTCAGCCTAACTATTTCCCTGCATTTATCACATGTGAATCCCTCACCACCGACAGAGATAGATAAACTATACATGTGGCAAGCAGTGCAAATAACAATAGCAGGAGAAGCCATTACTCACCGTGCTTGATGAAAGATTCTTACCACAGTTGTTTGATGAACTTGTGAAAACCGGAGAGAGAGAGTAACGAGAGAAAGGAGAGGAGGAAAGAAAACAGCGATAGGCACAAATGGAAACGCTGATGACAAGCTAACGAGTGCTAACGCGATGCAGGTGCACTGCACTCACGGATTTAAAATAAAAGTGAACGATCAAATTAATCAGATTAGATTGATAGATAATATCAGAAATGCGTCACTGAACCTGAGCCATAAACCCTTTCGGAGGCGTCACTGAACACGTGGATCTGCCTGGAAACAACCATCTGTTCCGTAAGGGCTGGAGCATAGGGTCGGGGTATGAAGATGCATGGTAGCAGGTGTAACTCAGATTCCCATTCCTTCCATGCCTTCTGCAGGTCTTGAGGGATACATGGGTCATCCCAGTCACGAGGCTTGTCCCACATGCTCTGGACGATGAGCTTGGCGCGAGTCGTGTAAGGTGCAATAAATCCCAGGGGATCATATTGTCGGGCCAGTACCTTGTAGACATTTCTCATCATCAGCGCCTCATACTCCAGAGGTCGGCTCTTATAACCTAAAGTGTCTAATTTCCAGTTCCAGCTGAGTCCGAGGGCTGGTTAAAACAGGCCAGGTTCATCGTGGGAAAGCCATCACTCTGTGCTGTCAGATCTTGCCTCTGCAGGTAGATGTCGGAGCACATCAGGTATGTTGCAGGCCCACTGTCTGAGCTCAAATCCTCCAGACGCTAGTACCTCCCTGAGTCGGTCCACTAGTTCTTTGGCCTCATTCGCGGTGTGCACACTCTGGAGGCAGTTATCCACATAAAAACAGTGTTCCACCGAATACTGGATTCCTTCACCTGGCCCGCCATGATCTCTCGCATGCCTCTGGAGGGCGAAGGTGGCACAGCATGGTGAGCACGCAGTGCCAAATGGTAGAACTTGCCACTGGAATACTTCAGGGGGGTTATCGCGCTTCATGTCCCTCCAGATGAACCTGAGGAGCGGCTGGTCTTCTGGTAAGAGCCGAACCTGGTGGAACATGCCTCTGATGTCTCCACTAACTGCCACTGCATGTTCCCTGAAGCGTAATAAGACTCCCAGAAGAGAGGCTCCCAGTGTTGGTCCAGGAAGGAGGGTGTCATTGAGGCTTCGGCCTTGGAATTGGAAAGAGCAGTTGAAGACTACACGACCCTTCCCGTTATGACTTACCAAATGATGCGGTATGTACCACGACCCTTTGGTGGCTGAGGCATCACCTGGGTCAATCCTCCTGACTGCTCCTGCTTCCACCAACCGAATCGCTGCACAGTACTCTTCAGCTTGTAGAGGATCCCGGGCCAAGCGTCTCTCTAGACTTCTGAGGCTGGGTAGGACGGCTTCGTCTGGAGCTCTGAGTGGGGGAACACCTTGTTTCCTTAGCAGGGGCGTGGCATATCTAAGGATGCCTGCAACCTGTACTCGCCTCGTTCTGGCCTCCAAGTGCTCCAGCGCTTCCTTATCCTGTTTTGATCTCACTGCCCGTTGGCTACTCTGATATGGCAGGATGTCCATCTTCCAGAGCTTCTCCACGTTCTGCATCAGTTCTGTCATCTGGGATGAGACACCAGTGAGGAGACACTGCTGGATACTAGGGGCCCACTGGATAAGGTGTGCAGGTCCTTGGAGCGTCCATCCCATCTTCATTCAAATGGCCGCCAGACCTCCAGGAGGGCCAAGTCCCACCGGCTCAACATGGGTAAGTAGATGGGGGTAGTCTGCACCAATCAGCACGAGCGGCTTGACGTGTTCAAATGGCTCAATCGGGAGGTCTGCCAGGTGCTTGTACCTCCTCTTTAGACTGGTGATGGGGTATGAGTGGTCTGCTAGACCCAAGCGTTGCGAAGTGAAGGCCTCCATTATTCGGAACGTTCTCTTAGGATTAGTTGGGGATGAGATTTTGAATGAAACAGCGGCTCCCTTCAGGGTTTGAACTTCCTGTCGAATTGTGCGGAGAGCGAGATCTTCAGGCTTCTTCTGCAGGCCCAGTTTATCAACTGCCTCAGGCAGGAGCATTGTCCGAACCCTGACGACTTTCAACAGAACCCGGGCATGGGACGATGGTCTGTCTAGGTAAAGAACTTCCGTACTGGTGCTTACAAGACAGCTTTCAGCTTTTGGTTGCTCAGCATTGGTGCGTACGTTGACATCATGCAGTACCCTTAGATGCTTTCCTTGGCACACATTACAGAGCCTCTTGAGGTCACATTGCGCTGCTTGATTTGCCCTCCCACATCTCCAGCATCTCTTGTTGACTTTGATCCACTCTATGACCTCCTCTCGGGTGAGTTTCTGAATAGCCGGACACTTATTGAAGAAGTGCTCTGTACCCTCGCAATATGGACAATAGGGTTTCAATTTGGCTTTCTGTCTCAGTGCGGAACTCTGACCTTCTTGTCTGGTTGCTTGGTTCGATGTATGGCTCTCAGCCCCGTGTAGGACCGTAGCTATGGGTTGCCGCTTCTCGGCTCGGTAGCCAGACAGCCCTTGGGTGCAGATGTCAGATAGGCTGTCATATCCTTGACACCACGACTCGTATCGAAGCCATTCTGCCAGGTCGAGCAGTGTATGAGTGTGTCCAGGACGGTGGAACATCATACGCCTGAAGTTCGGTCTCATCTCAGTTGGAAGCTTGGTAAGGAGACGGGCCACATGTGAGCCACATCTCAGCTCAAGTTCTCCGTCTGGGCCTAATGTCTGCAACATACCTACAAGTGATTGTACATGCAGAGAGAATTTCTCGAAGGCTGCTATATCTCCCCTCCTAATCTCAGGCGAATCCATCACTGCAGCAATCCGCTTCAAGGCTACGTGGTGAGGCTGACCAAACTTCTCAGTCAAGGCTGCCATGGTGTCTGTGTATGGCCTTGGTGAGCTAATGAAGGAGTCAGCAATGAGACAGGCCTCTACGTGGTCTACAAGAATCTGATACTTGAAAAGCTCTGAAGCATCTGCGGGCAGCAGGTTTGACAGAGCTAATTTTAGCCGAGAAAACTCCATTGGGTCGTTATGGATAAACAGGGGAATTTTCGGGGCCGGCCCTATATACTCTCCTCTTCCCTGATTCACAGATTCTGACGAGAACTGTCTGCCTCTGGCGGCATGCGGTCGGCTCATATCAGGCCTAACTGGATGCTGAGTTAAGGATCCTCCATCGGTGGGATACATACTGGGTTGCGGACGTGAGATGGGTGAACATGGCCCTGGTCTCGGGGTAGAAGACAAGACATCATACTGTTCCGGACCTCATCTAGGCTGAGGGGGGTTCAGGCTTCGAAGGGTTGAATGTGGACGAGTGTGGGCTGTAATGCTGGATGTCACACTGTCCCTTTTGAGCTGTAACTCACTCATCATCCGGTCTATGACAATGACCACTCACTGCTCCTCGACTGCTGCCGACTCTGGAGGGTAGTCAGAGGAAGGCCATGGCAGAGGGGGCAGCTCCCTGTCTCCCACCTCTTCCTCTGGCACTAATGAGTCATCTGGTAATGGAAGGGGAGGCATTGGCCGTCGCTCAAAGGATTGCTCGCCCTGCACTGCACCTTGCTCTCTGGCTGAGGCCGATAGTTCAAACGGTTCTCTTCTAGTGTCATAAGGTCAGGCAGAACTGTACTGCATGCTCTCTTTGTGTAGCCCGCTTCGCTCAGCTCCATCCTCAGAGTTGGGCATAGTGGTATGTGGCCATCCTATGCTTGTGTCCTCATAGCTCTCCTCAAAGCTTGGTGAATAGTCGTCACGTGCCACTGGGGGGCTACTCCACTTCACATAAGGCTGTGAGCTCAGATTCTCCTCTCTAGGCAGGTGTGGTGCCAGGCTGACATGTGATGTGCCACATATCCTTGGTCGCACTGCACTGACCTCATAATCCTTCAGATAGGATGGCTGTCTTAACTGATGTTTGGGCCGAGTCGAGGTTCCCCAAAATGCTTCATCACTCTGTTGCATACTCCCAGCACAACTATGATCCGGCTCGAAGGACCACAATTGTAGCAAAGAGCTACCTGATACTGTTAGGGCTAGCTTGAATCGCAGTGAACCAGGTGTGTGTCGGTCAAAACACCACAGAGGGAAGTATCAGTTTGAACAGGTTTATTTTCACAGATATGATATGATCAACTCAGAGGTGTGTCAGCCTTTACATGCACATCAGTCCGTGTCTACTAACAAGATGTGGACCAAGACGCTTGAGGACTGCAGTGGACACCAAGTGGATAAGGTGTTGTGACAAGTATGGACTCTAGGACCGCTGCAGATGAGCATACATGGGTTGCTGAAGATGACAGGAGGCGTGAGCCAGTTAGAGGAGAATCTTAAGCACAGTCGTTAAAGAATCTGGTCTTTCTGAGAGAGCTGGGTGCTTATCAGTAGAAGCATGAAATGTATGAATACGGTGGAGGGTGTGGTTTCTCTGAAAGAAATAAAGCAATATGTATAATGAAACCACCGTTACAAGTATTATTATTCATACATAACTGTAGGCTGCTCCCCTTTTACAGTAACATAATGATGTATAAACACTTTGTATAACAGTGCATCCATGATCATTATTTATCCACATGACTCATAACATTATAAACATTATAACTCCAAACTTTGTAAATAAACATATGTGCAAGAATAGCTGTAGATAATAGCAGTATCACACACTATCGGACAGCTAATAACTACTCATCATTGTTAAATAACCATCAATCAGTTAACGATTATTTGTACTCACTCGTATAGGACGCACACAACACAAGATACATTCAAACTAAGGCTTATATGGACTATGATGAACATCTTCAGCACTTGTTTATGCAGAAACCCGATCACTAGCAGCGGCGGAGGCGGTCTGCCAATCTCCGAGTCATGAACAATGTCTCTTCCGGCTACCTGCAATACGTGCGTTTCATAATAAAAGTCCCATTCTGACTAGCGCAACAGCGCTCTGACACTCTCTCTATCGCCTTTTGCACAACCTATCTCTTTAACCTGGCTTACACATAACACACTAATATGCTTCTAATATCCAAATCCATTAAAGGATTTTTAGGCTGCATTAATTAGGTAAACTGGAACCGGAAACACTTCCCATAACACACGATGTACTTGCTACATCGTTAGAAGATTGGCATCTATGCTAATATTAGTCTGTTTCTCTCTTATCAAGTCAAATCAAGTCTGCGTTATTGTCAATTCTTCCACATGTACAGTACATACATACAGAGAATTGAAATTGCGTTACTCTCAGACCCATGGTGCATACAGATAACACTAACAGTAGACCCTAAAAATACAGATAGATACAGATCAAATCTAAAATATAAAATACAACTATACAAATAAGGGCATGTAAAAAAAATATAATAATAATAAAAATAAAGTTAAATTAAGCAGTGCAAGACACATGGCAGATAGAGTGCAAACCAGTGAGGTGAACAAACAGTGCAGATAAAAAGATTGTTGTGCAAAAAAAGCTTATTCAGTCTGATTAAAGTGACAAAGGGCTCAGAGAGCAGTTCTTTTATTTAAACTGTCTGAAGAGGTAGTAGAATGACGTCAGTTCTATGCTGAATTAGGTAGTGAGCAGACCAATGCTGCACAAAGTGACTGGTGCATGTCATCGTATGTTAGTGGTGGGGGGGGTGGAAGGACCTGGGTGGGGTGGGGTTCATAGTTCAATGGTGCCTTGGGCAGAAGAGGGAAGGGGGGGGGCAAGTTTGGGAGCGAGATCAGCTTCTTGACAGCCTGATGAAGAAGCTGTGTGACGGGTGGGTGGGATCATCTGCAATGCAGAGGGCTTTGCGAGTGAGACGGGTTCCGTAAATGTCCTGGAGGGAGGGGAGAGAGACACCAATGATCTTCTCAGCTGCTCTCACTATGCGTTGAAGAGTCTTCCGAGTCTTATTCCGAGGTCACCGTAGCCAGCAGATCCAGTCTGTATCCAGATCAGAGGGTCGCTGTAGTCACCCGGATCCAGTACGTATCCAGCCCAGATGGTGGATCAGCACCTAAAAGGACCTCTACAGCCCTGAAAGACAGTGGAGACCAGTACAACTAGAGCCCCAGGGACAGATCCCCTGTAAAGGCCTTGTCTCAGATGACCACCGGGACAAGACCACAGGAAACAGATGATTCTTCTCCACAATCTGACTTTGCTACACCCTGGAATTGAACTGCTGGTTTCGTCTGGTCAGAGGAGAACTGGCCCCCCGACTGAGCCTGGTTTCTCCCAGGGTTTTTTCTCCATTCTGTCACCGATGGAGTTTTGGTTCCTTGCCGTTGTCGCCTATGGTTTGCTTAGTTGGGGGCACTTCATTTACAGCGATGTCGTTGACTTGATTGCAAATGATTGCACAGATACTATTTAAACTGAACTGAGCTGCATGATGACATCACTGAATTCAATGATTAACTGCCTTTAACTTTCAATTTGCATTATTGAAACACACTGTTTATTAATTAATGTTGTTCAGTTGCTTTGACACAATCTGTTTTGTATAAAGCGCTATATAAATAAAGATGACTTGACTTGACTATTCTGTTTCCATCTAAAACCTTCAGAAGCTTCTGGAAGGAATGTTATTTGCCTCACACAAGGCCTTTGTCTTTGAATATAAGTCTGTAGCACTCTGAACTGTGTGTTCTTCAAGAGAGTCATAAACTGCTGTTTTGTATTGAACTTCTTGTACCAGATCTACGGTCTCTCTCTGCAGGAATTTGTGGAGGCCATCAGTGATGGACAGAAGTCTATGACACATCAGCAGCATGTAGACAGTGTTAAAGTTGCTGAGTCTGGACCTGAGACCTACAGCCATTGGTGTTGAAATGTTGTCAAGATACCACAGTATAGCACAAAAATGGTCTATTACAGCACTGAAAGACTTCACCTGACATGCCCAGCATGGTGTTGACAACTGTACCAGCTCAGATGATTGTAGTCCAAGCTGTTTTTGAACTTCAGTAAACTTTTGGTGATTAACTAGAGATTAATTAAAATTAATAAAGACTCTCCAGTAAATCAAAAAAGTTGGTGCTTCTGGTATTGCCTTGAATGCATGTGTGCCATGCACAAGATTTAATTGATGTGCATAGCAGTGAAGGTACACTGATTCTGGGTGACTTTCTCTGAAACGGGCCTGTACACCCCCCACTGCTCCACTCATGACTGCAGCACCGTCACGTGTTTGTACAACACTCATAAGATGGTCAGCTTTATGTGTTTTCATTGTCTGCTCTATTGCATCAGTGATGGACTATGCATCAAAACCAAACAATTTGCTGAAACTAAGGAAACGTTCCTTGATTCTGCCCTCAGGAGTAACGTATCGCACACATACTCCCAGTTGTTCAGAGTTCCTGAAAACTAACAAGAAATATAATATCACAACAGAAAATCTATACTTGTCACGGAGTCACAGCCTACACCCTCTCCACATGCCACGCCTACTCGTTCACAATCACCAGAATTCTGAGCACCTGTCCATCATCACCAGGCTCTCATATAAGGACTATCACTTCCCCTCACTCCTCATCTGATCTAGCATTCACCCACATGTACTTACCTGAACCCTCGCTACTATTGTTGTTCCCCTGGATACCCGTTGTTCCTTCCTCGTCAGTTCCTCTGTGCCGCCTTCCGATTCTGTCATCTACTTCCATCACAACCAGAGCTAAGTTCCAACCTTCTTCGTGTCAAGACTATTCCTGTTGTTTCACCTGTGTCTGAAACCTCTGTCACAATAAATACTGCTACATGTTCACCTACCTCTGTGTTCCCGTCTTGTGTCTGATAGAAGATCAGACCCTATGCAGAGCTCTCTGGACACAGGCGGGGACCGCACCGCGGATCCATTTGCTGCACTGGTTCACGCTGTACGGTCCTCACTACCACAACCCACGACGAGCCTAATTTCAATTCAATTTCAATTTCAATTTTATTTGTATAGCGCATTTACAACAGCCTCCAGGCTGACCAAAGTGCTTTACAGAAGAGCAAGAATATTACACATACATGAAAAGTAGACCAGACAAAAATTTAAAACCACCCATTTCAAAATTTAGCATATCACAGAAGACAGTACACTGAGGAAAATAAAAAAGTTTATAGCAAGGACTTAAAAATAGACAAAGAAGGGGCCAGTCTGATCTCTAAAGGCAGGGTATTCCAGAGTCGTGGCCCAGCCACCGCAAATGCACGCTCCCCTCTACGCTTTAACCTAACGCGAGGGACCACCAACAGAGCCTGGTCACAGGATCGTAGGCTTCTAGATGGAGTATACGGATGAAGAAGTTCAGATAAATAGACAGGAGCTTTGTTATGAAGGGATTTATAAATGAAGAGGAGAATTTTAAAGTCTATTCTCGGAGAAATCGGCAACCAGTGAAGGGATCTAAGAATAGGAGTGATGTGTTCATGTTTACGACAGTTTAAAAGAAGTCTGGCTGCAGCATTTTGGACAAGCTGAAGTCGCGCAATTTGAGATTTAGATATACCGCAATATAAAGAATTGCAGTAATCTAGACGCGATGTAACAAATGCATGAACAGCCATTTCTAGAGTTTTTGGGAGTGAGAAAGTTTTTGATTTTAGACAGTAAACGAAGCTGATAGAAACTGGATCCAATAACAGAAGAGAAATGTCTATCAAATTTTAAGTGTTGGTCAATAATAATACCTAGGTTCTGCACCCGTGAGGATCTAAAAACGGATAAACTTTCTAGCTCAGGGCTTATACACTGAGAGTTCTCATTAGGACCAAAAACAATTACCTCGGTCTTGTCCTCGTTTAAGAAGAGGAAATTTTGGGCTAGCCATAATTTAACCTCCTCTAAACATTGGAGAAGAGAAGTGATCGCAGTGGAGTTGTTTTTCTTAACTGGAAGATAGATTTGAGTGTCATCTGCGTAGAAATAAAAAGACACACCATGTTTTCTTAGAATAGAACCCAGAGGTAGCATGTACAGAGAGAAAAGAGAGGGAGCTAAAATAGAGCCTTGTGGAAGGCCACAGGTCAGAGGAGCAGGGGAAGAGAAAAAATTTCCCAGTTTCACTAAAAACTTTCTGTCAGATAGGTATGACTGAAACCATTTCAGGTATGACCTAACCCATATTTCTCCCGAGATCATCACGGCCGTACAGCAAGTACTCCAGCAGCCACCTGCAACAACGACTACTTCGTCAGCTACCTCTGCCGGTCCCGTGGCCCGACCAGCGACATACAGCGGCGCGGCGGAGGATTGCAGCGGGTTTTTGCTTCAGTGCTCGCTCTACATCGAGGCCAACACTCACCTGTTCCAGAATGAACGTGGTCGCGTTGCATTCGTCATCTCGCTTCTCTCTGGACGAGCACTACAATGGGCTCAACCCCTTTAGGAAACAAATGCTCCGGTAAAGACTTCACTATCCACCTTCTTTGCTCACATGAAAGATGTTTTTGGTCATCATACCGCTGAACTGTCCGTCCATGATCAGTTATATTATATTCATCAAGGAGAGGAGTCCATCAGCATGTATGCTCTCCGATTTCGCACTCTGGCTTCAACGAGTGGTTTGAACGAAACTGCTTTGATAACTGCTTTTCGTCATGGTCTGCGGATGGAGGTTCAGCAGCTAATAGTCATCTACGACGACACCATGGGACTTGAGAATCTTATTCAGAAGACTATCAGAGTGTCACAACATTTATACGCCTCCCACATGAATACTCCTGCTGTCAATCCTCTGCCTGCTTCAACATCTGTCGCCGCACCAGCACCTGAACCAATGCAGGTTGATTCAAACCATCTGACCAACGCGGAGCATCTTCAACGGATGAATAATCGCCTGTGTCTTTATTGTGGGGGAGACGGACATGTGATTTCCAACTGCCAGGTCCAACCTCCACACCCAGCGGTGAGTACACTCCAATTTCCACCTCAAACCTCTCAACTCATTAAGACTCTGGTCCATGTCGGTAATTCTCATTCCTGTGTTTCAGGGCAAGCCCTCATCGACTCTGCGTCGGCTGGGAACTTCATTAGCACCCAAATCCTCTAAGAATTAAATGTTCGTCAGAAGAAATGCCCAGTCGACCTGAGAATACTCACCATCCAAGGAAAGCCGCTGGGTAGAGGTCGTGTCCGCCATTACTCCCCCACACTATTCCTCCGCATTGGCAGCCTGCATATGGAGGAAATCACGTTCATGGTGCTGGAGGAGTCCACCGCGGACATCATCCTGGGACGCCCCTGGTTAAACGCCCACCAGCCACATATCCAATGTTCAACCGGTGAGATTCTCAAATGGAGTGATGAATGTTTTGAGAAGTGTATTAATCGTCAAAGAAAGCCCCAACCGAAATCTCCCCCGCAACTCCTGATCATCTTCCTGTCCTGTCCACCTCTGTGGAGAGCCCGGCGACTAATGTGATAGTGGAAATCCCACCAGCGTACCGGGCGTTCCAGGATGTATTCAGCAAGCTGTTGGCTACACGTTTACCACCTCATCGGCAATGGGACTGTGCCATCGACCTCCTGCCTGGAGCGACCCTCCCAAAGGGTCGGATCTACCCACTGTCCATCCCGGAACAGAAGGCCATGGAGGAGTACGTTCAGGAGGCCCTGCGTCAGGGATTCATTCTTCCATCTACGTCCCCTGCCGCTTCGAGTTTCTTCTTCGTGGCCAAAAACGATGGAGGCTTGAGGCCGTGCATAGACTACCGTCACCTGAACTCCCAAACAGTGAAATTCAGTTATCCCCTTCCTCTGGTCCCAACAGCTTTGGAACAGCTACGAGGTGCCCGTATCATCTCTAAGCTCGATCTCCGAAGCGCCTACAATCTCATCCGCATTAAAAGAGGCGATTAATGGAAGACTGCCTTCATAACCCATCAGGACACTACGAATACCGGGTTATGGCGTATGGCCTGTCCAACTCGCCATCCGTCTTCCAGAACTATATGAATGAGATCTTCCGTGAGTACCTAAATCGCTTTGTCATCTATATAGACGATATCCTGATATACTCCAGTGACATGAAAGAACATGAGAAACATGTACTCCAAATCCTTCAAAAACTACGAGAACATCAACTGTTTCTAAAATTAGAGAAGTGAGTTCCATACCTCCACCGTCCAATTCTTAGGCTACATCATCAACCAACATGGTATCAAGATAGACCAGAGGAAGGTGGAAACCATCCGGCAGTGGCCATTACCCAACAACGTGAAAGAACTTAAACGCTTCTTGGGATTTGCCAATTTCTACTGACGCTTCATTAACCAGTACAGTATGCTTAGTGCTCCTCTCACTTCTATGCTAAAGAACCGGCCCAAGTCTCTCTCATGGACAACACCTGCCCGAGAAGTCTTCTCCCTACTGCAACAGGCCTTCCTATCGGCTCCGGTCCTGGTTCACCCCAATCCAGATCTGCCCTTCATAGTGGAGGTTGACGCCTCAGCAACCGGGATCGGAGCGGCAGGGTGACCCCCCCACGGCTCCATCCATGTGCCTTCTATTCAAAAAAGTTATCCCCGGCGGAGCAAAATTACGACGTGGGAAACCGGGAGCTCCTAGCCATAAAATCAGCTCTCGAGGAATGGAGACATTGGCTGGAAGGAGCCAAGCAACCTTTCCAAGTCATTACAGATCATCGCAATCTTGAGTATCTCAGAGAAGCCAAACGCTTGAATCATCGCCAAGCCCGATGGGCTCTCTTCTTCACCCGATTTAATTTCCAGGTCACCTACAGATAAGGTGACAAGAACTGTAGAGCAGATGCCCTTTCTCACCTTTACCAAGCCGATCCTGAACCATCTGTTCCTGAACCCATTCTCCCTCCAACCGTGCTTGTTAACCCAATTCAGTGGATCATCAACCAACAGATTACTAATGAGAATCTACAAAACCCAGCTCCTCTGGGAGGTCCAAAGGGGCGTCTCTACGTTCCCCCAAACCATCGCCAGCCCCTCTTGGACTTAACTCATACATCCCCGGGCTCTGGACACCCAGGCAGGAGAAGGACCCTCTCGCTCCTGAAACAATGCTACTGGTGGCCCTCCATGTCTCGGGACATCTCTCGATATGTGCAAGGATGCTCAGTCTGTGCCGTTGCTGAGACCCCTAGGAAGCTACCAGAAGGGAAACTCGTGCCTCTGCCCATCCCCGAGTGACCCTGGACGCACATTGGAGTAGACTTTATGACCGATCTTCCTCCATCCCAAGGGTACACAAGCGTCCTGGTCGTGGTTGATCGATTCTCTAAATCTTGCAAACTCATTCCCCTCAAGGGTCTACCTACTGCTCTACAGACGTCAGAAGCACTCTTCCATCAAGTTTTCCGCCACTTCGGACTCCCAGAGGACATTGTCTCGGATAGAGGTCCCCAATTCATCTCACGCGTCTGGAACGCCTTCTTCCGTCTCCTAGGGGTGTCCATCAGTTTCTCCTCCGGATACCATCCTCAAACCAACGGCCAGACTGAGCGTAAGATCCAGAAAGTCGGGAGATTCCTGAGACTGTATTGCCACCAGAACCAGGACAGCTGGAGCCAATGCCTACCCTGGGCTGAATACGCACAAAATTCACTCCGTCAAACCACCACTGGGCTCAACTCGTTTCAATGTGTCCTGGGCTATCAGCCACCCCCCCCTGGTCAGGTGAGCCCTCCGAGGTTCCAGCTGTCAACCACTGGTTCCAGCAAAGCGAGAGGGTCTGGGACTCGGCTCACGTGCACCTCCAACAGGCAGTCCGGAGACACAAGGAACAAGCCGACGCCCGAAGAGGTCCCACTCCGCAATACCAACCTGGCCAGAAGGTTTGGCTATCCACTCGGGACATCTGTCTCCGGCTGCCTTGCCGTAAGGTGAGTCCCCGGTATATTGGTCCATTTACCATCGAGAGGCAGCTGAACGAAGTTACCTACAGACTCAACCTCCCTGCTCACTACCGTATCTCACCTTCATTCCATGTCTCGTTACTGAAACCTCACACTGACCCTTTATCTCCTCCCTCCACAGAGTCTGGTGATGATGCGGTACCTCCTCCTTCTGCCATCGATGAGACTCAAAACATCTACCGGGTACGGGCCATCCTCGACTCCAGACGACAGGGTCCACAGCTGGAATACCTCATGGACTGGGAAGATTACGGCCCCGAGGAACGATGCTGGGTGAACCGCAACGACATCCTGGACCCTACTCTACTTACCCAATTCCATCAGGAACACCCAGATCGTCCAGCTACTCGGGGTCGTGGCAGACCCCGTCGTCAACATCCCGTCCGGCCGTCGGGAGCCGCCCGTGGAGGAGGGGGTACTGTCACAGAGTCACAGCCTACACCCTCTCCACATTCCAAGCCTACTCGTTCACAATCACCAGAATTCTGAGCACCTGTCCATCATCACCAGGCTCTCATATAAGGACTATCACTTCCCCTCACTCCTCGTCTGATCTACCATTGACCCACATGTACTTACCTGAACCCTCGCTACCATTGTTGTTCCCCTGGATACCCGTTGTTCCTTCCTCGTCAGTTTCACAGTGGCATGGCTGAGTAGCAAATAATGTATTTTGACAGATGGCCAGGTTGTTACAGCTATAAGTTATATAGCCTAATAAGTTACAGATACCTGAAGCAGCTGCATCTTGCTGATTAGGTGTTCACTGGGGTTGTTTCACTTTTTTGAAAGAGTTTTGAGAGTTTAGAGAGTTTTGAAATGTCCATTTTTATTTTCAGATAAACTGATATAGTAAAATACCATGCATCATTGAACTGCCTGACTCCACAAGATCTAATCTCATTGGCTGGATTGTATAGACCCTATAACCTCTCATTGATGGTTGGTCAGTCTACATGTCAGTCAATAGCACCTCCAAGCCTCAGTGGGAGGTCCTTATCAGAGTGAATGAATGACAACGTAAACTTGACACTGTGAGATGTGCAGAGAACAAATCTGCGGTTGTATTAAATTATTTTATTGTGCATGAAAACTTGTACATAGGAGGCACGGTAATAACATACAGGGCTTCAGGCCCCTTAACCCACCCCTAAAACTTTTGTAGAATTCTGGGGCCTGTTTCATAAAACAAGTTTACCAAATAAACCAGGTTTATTTCAGGTAGTCTGACTTATTGTCATGTGATTTGGTTCAAAATAATTCAGGCTAACTGAAATAAGCTGAAACAGCTGTTTTCTGCAACAGGCCCCAGAATTTATAAATTATTTCTCATAATTTAATCTTTCTCATAATTTAAGTGACTGCTGTGAAACTGAGACCATTTTATCACACAGAGACCTTTAGAACAATACTAAACATGAAAAGGTTCAAATCATATATTCTTAAGACATAATAACCATAAAATGTAGGGATAGTAAAGAATGACACATATCAACGACATATCAATTCAGTTCAATTAAAGTTTATTTGTATAGTGCTTTTCATGATACAAATCATTGCAAAGCAGCTTTACAGAAAATTTAAGTTTCTACATTCCATTTAGGAGTACCATATTAGTGGTGACTGGCAGAAATGTACAGTAAGAATCATGCAGTTAGTTACAAATTACACGTAATCAAACAGAAGTGATCACTATTAACTGCAATGATTATATGTTGTGATTAATCTTTGCAATTAAGCAAAATTTGGTAGTTTATGTTGTTCAGGGTTGGCATCATCTGAGGTCTTCTGTATACTCTATGTAGTAACCATGTTTTCTTTTTTTCATCAAATGATTTTCATTTGTATTGCCACAGTTTTACCACAAAAAACATGGTTAGCAAAATCATGGTTCATTTTTGTAAGAGCAGTATTAAAATAAATGAATGAACTGGATTGTGAAACTGTGAGTGTATGTGTATGTGTGTGTATATATATAATATATATATAGATATATCTATATATATATATATATATATATATATATATATATATATTTATACATATACATATTTTCAACATTTCTTCTCCCCCGAGTTACGTCTTCCACCATTTTGGAGAGTAGAACAATGCATACGCATACTTTCCCCTAAGCGTAAACAACACTGATTACACTCTTGGGTACTCTCCAAAATGGCGGAAGACATAACTCGGGGGAGAAGAATTGTTGAATAAATTGTTATTTTTGTTTTCTTTGTGTTCAAAACGTATTCTCGTAGCATCACAAAACTGAAGTTGAGCCACTGATGTCACATGAACTGTTTTACCGATGTATTTACTACATTTCTGGACCTGGGAACATTACAGTTGTGTTGTTGTCTATTGAGGGTGGGAGAGCACTCAGATTTCATCAAAAATACCTTAATTTGTGTTCTGAAGATGAACAGTGGTCTTAAGGGTTTGGAATGACATGAGGGTGAGTAATTAATGACAGAATTTTGGGGTGAACTAACACTTTAACGTTAAATGACATGGCATCTGATGCACAAAAGCCAATAGCACATTGTAAATAATATTCAGTCATTTCAGTAGGTTAATGCATTAATGTAATATTATGTACCATAATTCTATATATTCTTAATATTATTCACATTAATTTTACTTTGAATTGTAATTTTGCCTGTTTTTAGTTGTTGTGCCTTTAGAGGTGCGGTAATCGATTACAGACAGAGACACAGAACCATGCGGTCACAGAGCTATAGATTTAAAATTGACATTTAGAGGCAATTTAAAAGCAAACTTAGCACATTTATTTACTGTTTATCGTTTTATTTTTCATATTATTTTTGTACTTTCTTCTTTGGCAATAAGTACCTGGTAGAAAAGGGGCACAAGGTCAGTCATGCATATATGTATTTATATATTGTTTATTTTGTCTTTAAGCTTGTTTTTTTATGTGTTATGTAACTATTAACATTAAATGTTAGTCCTTATTGTCTTATTGTTAGGTAGCTAATTGTTTATCTTCATTTTGATTCGATGTAAATCCAGAGCAAAATTCTTTATTTAAAGCAGGCTGCTACATGTTACTATGCTTAGTGACACATCCGGTTCTCATTGGCATGTGTCACTGATATTGCTGCGAAACACTGAGTCGTGAAACATTTTGCTGTGTGTACTGACTTAAGGATGAATTGAGCAGCTATGCTGACGTAATTGTGACACAAACCATAGTCTAATTTAGTGATATTTTAAAATAGTGATATTTTACTGACATTAAAGTAAGTAATATTTAAGTGTCAGTAACATGTTGTCAGTTTGTGGCACATCTGTATTTGAGTGTCATGTGCCACTGAATGTTTTGTAATACCAGTGCTATTGTATATTGTTTATCACGCAAAGTCACGAATGGGCATTCTAGGAAGGACACTAAATAAATCTATAATGAGTCACTACAAATAACACATTAACACTGGCATCTATGACTGTAAACCTTTATTTTTGCATGATGCTGCACACACACACCTGTAGGTGTCAGTATAAGTAAGCATAACACGGGCCAGCTAAAGATTCTCACTTGTAGCATATGTATAGGCCTATTCATGTTTATATCAAATATTTTTAAAGAGCAGGTCATATGGTATTTTAAAGTGTCCCAATATTGTATTGGAGTCCCCTACATCAGGTTTAAATGCATCTAAGGTCAGAAAACATTGTAATTTTCTCAGAATATACATTTAAAATTATTCGTTTCAAGCAAGTTCGGAGCAAGCCCCTCCCTTCCTCAAGCCTACTCTGCTCTGATTGGTCAGCTGGCCAAACCTGTTGTGATTGGCACAGAGATGAGTCGTTGAGCCAGTTAGCCAGCGCTACCATTGACAAACCACCTTTACATAAAACAATAATATAATCAATCCGTTCTTATAATGACATAAAATACAAAAAAACTTATGCAAGCGAATCGTGCCCACAGCTAAAGTTTAGCTGCTAAACTGTGAACACTAGGTGGATACGTTAGCCGAGTGCTAACATGACTAACTGATTAAACAATACAGTTTGTAAACCAAAATATGTCTACTGTAATGTTTGAAGAACGACAGACAAAAGACGCTTGGTCTTAACTTTTAATCAGAATGCAGAACAGTTGTATCACAGGAGCACCAGCCGAAATCACTCATCTCTTCCGCATTAACCCTGTAACTGCCAGTGCAGCACAATAAACAGCAGTTTCACAATTATTATAAAGTCTGTGTGCTACACTACATTCTTTATTATTAAACAAAGTAATTAGAACAACGTCAGTCTACAATAATCGACATATTCTTAGGTTCACTGCGAATTTTTAGAACTACTTCAGTAAGACAGGAATATCGTGCTTTACCTGGAAACCTAAAGCTGCACTAGGTATACATCACATATTGGCACAAAAAAATTATATTTTGAGCACTCAATTGAAAATGTACATCTAACGTATCAATCGTACTACTTACAGGTCGTGGTTCAGTGGTTCAGAGCTTGTTAGTCCAAATTAAGAAGATTAGAAGCCAACGAAGATAAAAGCCCAGATTAGAGAAGCAGTTCTTAATAAAATGACAAGCACACAACAAAAGGCTCGAATTGTATTTCTGTGGTATCCTTGAACACCGCGTCTTCTCAACATGATGTAAACGCACTAATAGCAAAAGTGTTTGTGGGCAGATCAGACTCTGTTCGTATTTCGCGGGCAGGCGGGGATTATGCAAATGTGTTACCCAGTGACGTACACCGGTAACAGGCAAAAGAGTCAAAAATATAACGACTCGTTACAGCGATTCAGAACCGACTCTCTCTTTTGAGAGACAATATCTTTATTTATCATACACTTTTTTGATTAACAACTTTGCAGATTGTTTTCATTTAAGGATAGCTACGTTATAAACTGCAAAAGAGAGATTTTTCAAAAACCCATATGACCTGCTCTTTAAACTGGCTTCAACAAGCAACAAAACAAGTAGACGCCACATTTAATCATACTCAAACCCACACAGTTTGCATAGTTCACAGTTTCAATTTAAAAAACTTTAATAAACTGGGCTATTTCTTTATAAAATTGTAAGCCAACACACAACAAGCACTTTAAGCATCATGTGCAAAACTATGTGTTTTTGTGTTCAGTTTTTTTTATTATTATTATTATCAATTAGCACTTTTTTCGATGTTAATTACATTTACCACCACATTCACTACTTACGGTTGACAGTTGAAAATCATGTCGCACCGCCTCCACATCTTCATTATTAATAGCAACATATTTGCTTGGAGAAAAATCTGCCATTATCTGAAATCCCAGTACTCAATTAATGAACTATAAACAATATTCACACTTGTACTTAATCAATAAACTAAAACAATTTATATTTATTTTTATATTTTAAACACGATAACACAAACTCACCTGCTTACCTTTGAGACACAACCACCGATCTGACACTTTGAGTCAAGAAAATCATGCCTAATAAAAAAATAATAATTCTGTGTAATTCTAGCAGGAAACAGTGGTTTAAACTGGAAAATTATTACCAAAAAAAGACATGTAGGAAATACTAGGTATATTGAGTCACAATAACCAAATATAAAATGATTTTTTTTAGTTGCATCTCTACACACTATATGCTCCCACGTAAAAACACCCGTCATGGAAATTCTGATTTAATAAAGTAATAAAATAATTGTGAAGACCAAACAGAAAAACCAAACAGAGTTTTGTCTTCGTCTTGCTTTAATTCTCTGCAGAGAATGATCTGGTATCCCCTTAAATGTGTTTTTTTTTTTTTTTTACTAAAGCAGTAACATGCACAAGTTACATAAAATAACTCTATGTCCCTATGGATTATACACTATCTTGATCATTATACGTAATTCCTTCCCAGGCCTGTTTAGAGTTTCCCTGTGACATTTTACTTTCAATTTTTTGTTTATATAGGGCCTTATCTATCTTAATTTGCCTTTTAATTTCTCATTGAACATCCCTTTTAGCTAAAATATCATGATTATAATAAGCTACCTTCTTATTATTTAATAGTTGTTTTAATTTCTTTGACACCCACGGCTTATTATTGGGAAATATTTTATACTTTTTTGTGGGTATAACTGACTCCACACAAAAGTTGAAATATTCTGAAACTAAAATTGTATGAGTGTCCAGATCTAAACAGTCAAAAGTTTCCCACAAAGTACAATCAAAACAACCCTGAAGGCATATAATACTCTCTTCAATCCAAATCTTAACAGTCTTTACCTGAGGTTTCTCCCTTTCAAATAGTCATTGATTTTTAGGTTGAAGATTAACAACATTATGATCAGATCCTCCCAGTGGGCGGAAAAAGCATCTTTAACGTTGCTGTAACACTTGTCCAGTATCTTATTTTTCCTAGTGCAAACGTTCACATACTGATAATAAGTCATCAAACTGTTTTTTAAAGAACAATTATTAAAATCTCTTAAAATAAATCAAAGAATCCAGAATCCAGAATCAAAGACAAAGAATCCAGTTTTTGTGCAAGTTAATATAACACATCCGAGACTATAGCTGAGTTTGCTTGAGGATGTACATAAACCACAGTAAAAAACAACTGTGGAAACTCCCGAGGATGGTAAAAAGGTCTTAGTGAAACACTCAATAGATTTGCACCAGTTTTCCCTAATGAGCAGGCACACTCCTCCACCATGTGACTTTGCTGTAATATCAGAGTTTCGATCCATTCAAAATACTGTGAAGCCAGTTGGTTCAACCTCACTTGATGGAACGTTCTCATTTAACCACATTTCTGTGATTGCCAGCACACATGCGTTCTTATATTCATGCAAATAGCGTAGATTTGCTATTAGTTCTTCCATTTTTCCCCTCAGGGACTGGGCATTAATCAGTAAAGTCATAGGCATGGATTATTTATTTCCCAGCCTTTTAATTCTCTCCCGACTCCCGCCTCTCTTTCCATGTCTCCATATTTTTTTACTCTGAGTAGCCTCACCTTGTGAAGACTTCAAGTCATCCGGTATACAGTGATACGATGTGAGCTCAATATATTTGTTGCACTGGAGCAAAAATTCCTGGCTGGACCGAATCACACCGCCCGCAGCATTTTCTACACTTAATGGGTTGATTAGATTAATGCTTAAAATTCAAACAATAATTCCAGTAATCTACTGATATAATTCAAAAGTTGTGAAGCGTATACCCTCTCTACTTCCACAGAACGATTTACAAACACAAGACAAACAATAATATTTCGAAAAATTCGGGGAATTCCGGTTCCAGTTGAAAGGACACGCTGGCGTGTTTGGCTGCCTCTCCTCTCTCCAATTTATTTCAAGTAGTTTCTTTGGCAATGAGCCAGTGAAGACTATCTATGTCTTTTTATTCTACCGTGATGTGGAATCATGCTTCACATGCTGGATTACTGCTTTTATCTCTGAGTGCTGTTCGTTGGAATTTACTCTTCTGTTGCCTGGCCCAGGACATACACTGCTTACACCGCTGTGAGGCTGCTGCTGGTGTGGACCCTCCCCGAATGCCTCTCAGGTACACTGCTCGCCAGTTGTTGAACCTGAACAGAAATTTAGATATGGCAAATGACATACATGCTCTCTGCAGTCATGCTGGAATACTGTGACCTAAGTGTAACCAGCAGAGTAACTGCCATAGCAAGTTTGTCCTCTTGTTCTCACCGTATCCCTCTTCCTCTCAGCCACGCCCCCTAGTTAGCTTGCAGGTGGCTAGTCATTCATTAGCGTTAATGGCACTTCGTATAAAACCGGCACATCGAGTGGAAGATGAAGTAATCCCTTGGCTTGTATGTCCTCCTGATATTGTGTTCACTGTGTTGTTGCCTATGAAAGACACTTCCGGGTAGCATATTGTTGATCTACCGAAGGTCTTGGCCAGAATACGCTGTGTGCGCGTTCTGTCATCGTCTCTTGAAATACGAGTTGAGGTAACATTGGCTGTATGGCTCACAGCAATAGAGTAGTGTTCGCCATGTAACGTGTTTGTATATGTATGTTTATAGTAAGTTGTTTTTCTATAATATGATTGTTTCACTGTAAATCCTTGGGATGTGACTAACCAATGACCTTGATGTATGATGGGCTATTTTGTATGTGAACTATGCTTGTGTGTGACTTTCATGTAGGTTCGTATGCGTCATTCGTATGCAGTTTTCATTTTGTTTGCCCGTCTGAGCTGGCCTAAACATAAGCGTGGTTGGTTCTCCTTTTTTTTTTTTTTTTTTTGTGGGCCGTAACTGGAGTAATATTGGCTGCCCCAGTAGGTTTAATAGTAACATCAATTTTCCTTCTCTTTGGGGAAGTAGAGTGTTGAAGCTAGGTTGTGGAGCAGGTTGCCGGATTAGAGTCTTCTGTTTTTTTTTTTTTTTTTTGCGTGTTGCACACAGTATTTGCAGTGGTAACGTGCACCTCACTATTTGCAGTGATCGCTCTTGTAGTGTCTGTGCCTATGAGTGTGGATGTGTGTGAGTATGTCTGTGTGAATAGGAAACAGAATCAGCAGCACAGGTGGTGTGTCGGTCTCATTCTTCTAGGACAGGTAAACCTCTCCCCAAACAGCTGATCCATTGAAACATTATTTGTTTGTATGTTTGATATTTCAGGTGGCAGCCACTATCTCCCTCTGGCTGGTCTAGGGTGTCTAATCTGTATCATCTCTTTATTCTGAGAAACAAGCCCCTGTTTTTGTATTGAATTATTTGTTAATAAATATTGTTGTGTTTTTATTGAAATCACGTCTCTGTCATTACTTTAGTATCTGTGTGTGAGAGCCCTCTTGTCTAAATCAAGGTGTTGGAGCTTTACCTAAGGGTACATCTTGGTGTGAAAGGCCCCAGGTGGCGTAGTCGAGCACCCTACAGACAATACCTTTTGTCACTTTACTCCCGTATGTCCCAGAATGCTGCCCCAGTAGGTTTAATAGTAACATCAATTTTCCTTCTCTTTGGGGAAGTAGAGTGTTGAAGCTAGGTTGTGGAGCAGGTTGCCGGATTTGAGTCCTGTTTTTTTTTTTTTTGCGTGTTGCACACAGTATTTGCAGTGGTAACGTGCACCTCACTATTTGCAGTGATCGCTCTTGTAGTGTCTGTGCCTATGAGTGTGGATGTGTGTGAGTATGTCTGTGTGAATAGGCAACAGAATCAGTAGCACAGGTGGTGTGTCGGTCTCATTCTTCTAGGACAGGTAACCTCTCCCCAAACAGCTGATCCATTCAAACATTATTTGTTTGTATGTCTGATATTTCAGGTGGCAGCCACTATCTCCCTCTGGCTGGTCTAGGGTGTCTAATCTGTATCATCTCATTATTCTGAGAAACAAACCCCAGACTGTTTTTGTATTGAATTATTTGTTAATAAATATTGTGTTTTTATTGAAATCACGTCTCTGTCATTACTTTAGTATCTGTGTGTGAGAGCCCTCTTGTCTAAATCAAGGTGTTGGAGCTTTACCTAAGGTACATCTTGGTGTGAAAGGCCCCAGGTGGCGTAGTCGAGCACCCTACAGACAATACCTTTTGTCACTTTACTCCCGTAGGTCACAATCTGGCATAGTTGGCAGGGTTAAGATACAGAGACGTGTATTTCCTTTTTTTTTTTTTTTTTTTTGTTTATTTGTTGTAATAGAGGCAAAGCAGCAGCTGGCACATCAGGGGACCTGACAGCTCTACCTGGAGGCATCACCGCACCCTCTCGTGGCCACCCCAGAAGTAACCTAGCCTTTCTGTTTCAGCTATGGCTGAAGAGTTACACGAACTGAGGGAGCAGGTGCGGCAGCTTCAAGTGGACAAGGAGCGATTGCTGTATCTCCCTAGGGAAAGGATATGTCCTGTGTTTAGGGGCAGATCAGGTGTTGGTATTGATGAATGGGTGAAAGAAGTGAATGCTTGTGTGCGTGCAAGACATTTGAGTTCACGTGACCAGGCCTATTTTTTGTTTGATCATTTGGATGGTGAAGCAAAGGATGAGATGCATTATAGGCCTAGGGAAGAGAGGGAAAATCCAGAGCGAATTGTATCTATCCTTAAAGACCTTTATGGATGTTCAACATCTTATGTTGACTTACAAGAGCAGTTTTTCTCCCGTAAACAACTTGATGGGGAATCGCTACAGGAGTATTCTCATGCTCTTCTCTCTTTAATGGATTAGGTTAAACAAACTTCCCCTGAATCAATGCCCCAATCTGACTTACTGCTGCGTGATCAGTTTGTAGAGCATGTTATTGACTCTGATCTCCGTAGAGAATTAAAGCGTTTGGTACGTCAGACCCCAGGGCTGTCCATGTTGGAGGTGCAGGCTGTAGCCATTTGGTGGGAGCAGGAAGGTGGGCCTAGTGACGTTACCCAAGGTAGAAGTTATTCAGTCCCTTCTCTCTGTGCTATGCAGACTTCTAGGGGCCAGTATATTCCCTCTCCCCCTGTGAACTCTGCTAGTTCAGAAATGGTAGAATTGAGAGCGATGTTGCTGAAACAACAGGAACAGATTAATCTGTTAACTAGAAGTTTGACTGCTTTACAGGGGCCTGTACGCCATGTTGGGTCTCGCCGTCCTTCCCCCGTCATCTGCAGGCGATGTCAAAAACCTGGTCGTTATGCAAGAGAGTGTGACAATGAGCGAGTGGTTCTAGCACAGCCATTAGCTCCTCAAATCGTCAGGCTGACTCTATTCCCCCTTCTCAAATGTCGGAAAACTAGCTCCCTCCAATGTGCAGAGCCACACGTTGGGTGGGGGCAGTATGGGCTCTCAGGGTCAAACCCCAGCACACCATACTGTGTCATCTCTTGTTGGGCAGTGTCCCAAGGTAGCTGTTAGGGTAAGGGGAGTAATTGGATACAGGGTCTATGGTGTCTACTATGGTGGAAAGTTTCTTTTAGATAATTTCCAAGACCAGCTCCAGCATTGTCATTGGTTGCAGCTACACTCTACCCTCGTAGAGTAATGGGTATGGTGGCTCATGTCACAGTCGCAAGCCTCCCTACAGGTATTACTGAGGTGGTTCAGGGAATTAATACTGTTACAGCCACCCTTAAGGCTCACACTGGGCAGATTGATAGTGTGAAGGAGCAGATTCAGGCTATTGACCTATCCGTACTCTGAGTTTGAACAAGAACGAGTGAGGGCCTTCCTGTGGAAGCATGAGTTTTTTTTTTCAGCTTTTGAGGGTGATCTTGGCTGTACCAATCTGCTGTCACATGACATTCCCTTGTTAGACGACCAGCCTGTTAGGCAGAGGTATAGGCGTCTACCCCCTTCTGACTATGAGGCTGTGAAGGCTCACTTACAGCAGCTTTTAGACAGTCAGGTCATTCGGGAAAGTAGTAGCCCATATGCCTCTCCCATTGTTCTGGTGAGGAAGAAGGACGGCAGCCTTTGTGTGTGTGTGTGGGTTACCGACAACTCAATCACAAGACATGGAGGGATGCCTTTCCCCTTCCCCGTATAGAGGAGTCCTTAGATGCATTGTCTGGGACACAGTGGTTTTCCACACTTGATTTAGCTAGTGGCTATAACCAGGTACCAGTGACTGAGAAAGACCGCCCAAAGACCACCTTTTGCATGCCCTTTGGGCTATTTGAATTCAATAGAATGCCTTTTGGGCTATGCAATGCTCCAGGCACCTTCCAGCGGTTAATGGAAAGGATGTTTGGAGCCCAAAGTTGTCAGTCCCTCTTGTTGTACCTGGATGACATTGTGTTCTCGTCTAGCGTGAATGACCACATGACCCGTTTAGATCTGGTGCTGAGTCGACTCCAGGAAGAAGGATTGAAGGGAAAACTGGAGAAATGTTTCTTTAGGAAGGAGGTCCAGTATCTGGGCCATTTAATCTCCCGTGAAGGTGTGTCTACAGATCCAGCCAAGTTGTCTGCTGTTGCTAACTGTCCTCACCCTACCAATGTCTCGGAGTTGAGGTCCTTCCTTGGATTTGCAAGTTACGACAGGCGGTTTGTTGAGGGATTTTCAAAACTAGCAGCTTCATTACATCGCCTGGTAGCTGAACTGGCAGGGACTAAGATGAGGAAAGGCCATGGACCACTGCTAAATGGGGCCTGGACAGACTCCTCTGAGCAGAGTTTCCAGGAGTTGAAGAGGAGGTTAGTGAATTCACCTACCTTGGCCTTTGCTAACTTTACTCTCCCCTTTATCCTTGAGGTGGACACCAGCCATATTGCTCTTGGAGCAGTGCTCTCGCAAGAACAGGATGGTAAAGTTCGCCCAATTGGCTACGCCAGTCAGAGTCTTAGCCCTGCCGAGAACTATAGTTCCATGAAGCTGGAATTTCTGGGCATGAAATGGGCAATGACAAAGAAATTCCGTGAGTACTTGTGGGGCCAACAGTGTACAGTCTGGACTGATAACAACCCTTTGAGCCATCTGGATACAGCTAAGTTGGGCGCAACCGAGCAGCGATGGATAGCGGAGTTGTATGCCTACAATTATACTATTCGCTACCGTTCTGGTCCCTCAAATAAAAATGCAGACTCTCTGTCTAGACAGCCTCCTGCAGAATGCCTTAACTCTGTTCCAGGGCCATAGGCTGCAGGAACTGCTCTAGCTGTGCACGTGCAACAAGCTGCCTGACGAGAGGGGTGTTTTCAGGTGACCCAAGAGACCATGTCTGTCTTTCCTTCATATACCGCTGAGGACCTAAAGGCCCTGTAAGAGATGGATCCTGCTATCGGTGCTTTCCTCCCATTCTAGCGGAGGTGACAGCCCCCTGGCTCTGTAGCCCGGGGGTGTCTGCCTGGACCAACCAAGGTACTATTTTGCCACTGGGATCCTATGGTGGAAACTGCTGGTTTGCTGTACCGCTGGATTCACCAGCCTGATGGCGGTGAGGAAGTTTATCAACTCCTGCTGCCAGGATGCTTAAAGGGTGAAGTACTGAAGCAGCTCCACGATGAGCACGGTCATCAGGGCATTGAACGCACCTCCGAGTTAGTGCGACAGGTGCTATTGGCCAGGGATGAGGGACGACATTAAACAATGGTGCCTAGACTGTGTGAGATGTACCCTTGCCAAGTCCGCTCACCCCAAGCCTTATGCGCCCATGGGACACCTGCTAGCGTCTTGTCCCAACCAGATCCTAGCAGTGGACTTCACCTTCCTGGAACCTTCCAGAGTTGGTAAAGAACAGGTCTCAATTATAACTGATGTGTTTTCTAAATTCACACAGGCAGTGCCTACCCGGGACCAGAAGGCGGCAACAGTGGCCAACGTGCTGGTCCAGGAGTGGTTCTTCCGGTATGGGGTCCCTGCTCGTCTCCACTCCGACCAAGGCTGCAGTTTTGAGAATGCTGTTATTTATCAGCTGTGCAACCTATACGGGGTCCAAAAGACCCGGACGACACCCTACCATCCGCAGTGCAATGGCCAGTGCAAGCGGTTTAATCGCACAATGCACGATCTGTTGCGTATGCTCTCAGCTGAGCAGAAGAGCCGCTGGCCTGAGTATCTACCTCAGTTGGTATTCATTTATAACACCACCATCCATCAGTCAACGGGTGAGTCCCCACATTTTATAATGTTTGGTCAGGAGCCTCAACTACCTGTTGATTTTCTTTTGGGTAGAGTACCAGAACCGGAGGGTGGCAGAGTGAGTGGGTGCAGGAACATCAGAGACGTCTAACCGTAGCCTTCCATGGTGTCAGGGAACGGTTGCAGGTGGCGGCTGCACGGCGGAAGGAACGGCATGATCAAGAAGCCCAGAATGTGCCATTGGAGGTAGGACAGTTTGTTTATCTCAGACCAGGGAGTGAGAGGGCACACTAAGATCCAGGATGCCTGGAGCCCAACCCTACATCAAGTGGTCCGAGCCCCACCATCTGGTGGTGTGGTATACTCCGTAGCCCCGGTGCACGACCTTAACGTGAGTCGGCAAGTACATCGGATGATGCTGAAGCTTGCCCGTCAAAATCACTGGCCGGAGCCTCCCGGTGTACCCTTGGAGTCTCCGACATCAGTGGATCATGAGACTGAAGATGATCACGCCGGTCAGTGGGTCATGGTGAGTGCACCTGAAATTCAGACACAGCCTGTCCATCTCGACCCAGTTGCCTCTCCTTCGGAATTGTCTGGTTCAGTCAGCCCTTTGGTGCAAGTCGAACTGCCTGCTCCAGCTCCAGTGATTCCCACAGTAGCTAGCCCTGATCACGGTGTTCTAGCTCCACGTAGAACCTCCCGGACCACCGCCGGAAGGCATGGAAACCCCCATAATCTCCCAGTGTCAGTGGTGAGTAGGGCAGATGGGGCTATGAACTCCCAAGAACCTGGTTTTAGTAGTAGGGTGACGGCAGTTTTCTGACCCTGGTGTCGATAGAACGTCTCTTTTATTTTTATTTATCTACGGGACGTTAATAAAGAATGGGGGGGGGTAGAATGTAACCAGCAGAGTAACTGTCATAGCAAGTTTGTCCTCTTGTTCTCACCGTATCCCTCTTCCTCTCAGCCACACCCCCTAGTTAGCTTGCAGGTGGCTAGTCATTCATTAGTGTTAATGGCACTTCATATAAAACTGCCACATCGGGTGGAAGACGAAGTAATCCCTTGGCTTGTATGTCCTCCTGATATTGTGTTCGCTGTGTTGTCGCCTATGAAAGACACTTCCGGGTAGCATATTGTTGATCTACCGAAGGTCTTGGCCGGAATATGCTGTGTGCGCGTTCTGTCATCGTCTCTTGGAATAAGAGTTGAGGTAACATTGGCTGTATGGCTCACAATAATAAGTAGTGTTTGCCATGTAACGTGTTTGTATATGTATGTTTATAGTAAGTTGATTTACTATAATATGATTGTTTCACTGTAAATCCTTGGGATGTGATTAACCAATGACCTTGATGTATGATGGGCTATTTTGTATGTGAACTATGCTTGTGTGTGATTTTCATGTAGGTTCGTATGCGGGGGAAGTAACCAGGGAGTCCCATTTCCGTTTATGTTAAGTGTTGTATTCCTAGAGGTAAAAGGAAATCTTGGTTATTGTACCTGTATTACCTATCATTGATTGATAATGATTCGGTTATATTTACTGTACATAATGGATTTTAATTGTGTTTGTTTCTCCTTTTAGAATGATTGTCACTGCTGCTTTGCCTCCTGTAGATTTAATGTAATTGTAGCTTTTGTCTCATTTCGTTTTCTTTATTTTATTTTGTTTGCCCGTCTGAGCTGGCCTAAACATAAGCGTGGTTGGTTCTCCTTTTTTTGTTTCTGGGCTGTAACTGGAGTAATATTGGCTGCCCCAGTAGGTTTAATAGTAACATCAATTTTCTTTTTTCTCTTTGGGGAAGTAGAGTATTGAAGCTAGGTTGTGGAGCAGGTTGCCGGATTTGAGTCCTCTTTTTATTTTTATTTTTTATTTTTTATTTTTTTGTGTGTGTTGCACATAGTATTTGCAGTGGTAACGTGCACCTCACTATTTGCAGTGATCGCTCTTGTAGTGTCTGTGCCTATGAGTGTGGGTGTGTGTCAAGTCATCTTTATGTATATAGCGCTTTAAACAAAAAGATTGCGTCAAAGCAACTGAACAACATTAATTAGGAAAACAGTGTGTCAATAATGCAAAATGACAGTTAAAATCACATCATAAATAAATTCAGTGATGTCATCATGCATCTCATTTCAGTTTAAATAGTATCTGTGCAATAATTTGCAATCAAGTCAACGATATCGCTGTTAATGAAGTGTCCCTAACTAAGCAAGCCAGAGGCGACAGCGGCAAGAAACTAAAACTCCATCAATGACAGAATGGAGAAAAAAAAAACCTTGGGAGAAAACAGGCTCAGTTGGGGGGCCAGTTCTCCTCTGGCCAGACGAAACCAGCAGTTCAATTCCAGGCTGCAGCAAAGTCAGATTGTGCAGAAGAATCATCTGTTTCCTGTGGTCTTGTCCCGGTGGTCGTCTGAGACAAGGTCTTTACAGGGGATCTGTCTCTGGGGCTCTAGTCCTGGTCTCCGCTGTCTTTCAGGGCTGTAGAGGTCCTTTCTAGGTGCTGATCCACCATCTGGGCTGGATACATACTGGATCCGGGTGACTGCAGTGACCCTCTGACTTGGATACAGACTGGATCTGGTGGCTACGGTGACCTCGGAATAAGAGAGAAAGGGACTAATGAGCGTAGATGCCATTCTTCTAACGATGTAGCAAGTACATCGGATGTTATGGGAAGTGTTCCCGGTTCCAGTTTACCTAATTAATGCAGCCTAAAAATCCTTTAACGGATTTGGATATTAGAAGTGTATTAGTATGTTATGTGTAAGCCAGGTGTGAGTATGTCTGTGTAAATAGGCAACAGAATCAGTAGCACGGGTGGTGTGTCGGTCTCATTCTTCTAGGACAGGTAACCTCTCCCCAAACAGCTGATCCATTGAAACATTTGTTTGTATTTTTGATATTTCAGGTGGCAGCCACTATCTCCCTCTGGCTGATCTAGGGTGTCTAATCTGTATCATCTCATTATTCTGAGAAACATTTATTGAATTATTTGTTAATAAATATTGTGTTTTTATTGAAATCACGTCTCTGTCATTACTTTAGTATCTGTGTGTGAGAGCCCTCTTGTCTAAATCAAGGTGTTGGAGGTTTACCTAAGGTACATCTTGGTGTGAAAGGCCCCAGGTGGCGTAGTCGAGCACCCTACAGACAATACCTTTTGTAACTTTACTCCCGTAGGTCACATAAGCATTACATACATCGCTCTTCAAGGCGTAGTTTTCTATGCTCAACATCTAAACATCTCGCTTATCCGAGATTTCTGCACAAACCTCATAGACTGCTGTTTAGACCTACAAGGGTTAATTTTAATAACTTATCAGCACTCAGGCGTGTGGAGGTTGCATCGGATTCATCTTCTCCCCCGCATCTGCTGAAATCAGCACTGTTTAACATGTGCTCTGTCAACAACAAAGTTGTTATTTTATCTGACATTATTTCAGAACAAAACCTGGACCTTGTCTGTTTAACTGAAACATGGCACAAAGAATCTGATGGTCTTCTTTTTAATGAACTAACTCCTGCTGGCTATGGATTATTTGATCTCCCGCATTCTTCTGGTAGAGGTGGGGGTATCATTGTGTTGCACAATCAACAGTTCAACATGTGTCCCGTGGCTGTCCCCAAATCTGACTCATTTGAATGTCTTGTTTTGAGTGTTGTTGCGCCCCTCTCTACTGCAGTGGCTATGGTCTACAGGCCTCCTAAGACAAATATAGACTTTTTATCTGACTTTCAGATATGTTGTCTCTTCTCTGCCTCAGATTTGAGAGAATTCTTCTACTGGGGGATTTCAACATCCATATGAATATAAAAGACTCCGCAATAATCCATATTGGAGTGCTTTGAATTAAACCAACACGTGGACTGTCCTACGCATGACAAAGGGCACACTTTAGACCTTGTGATTTCCAATGGTTCATTTGTGTCTCAGTTGTCAACCTCAGATTTAGGTCTATCTGATCACCGGGCTGTCTTTTTTAACATGGAATTACCTGACATGAACACTACCGCTTCTCGCATCATTAATTATCGCAAGTGGAGATCTATTGAGCCCACTGATTTTTCAGATTATATTGACTGTTTTTTAAATTGTGATTCTCTATCTGATGATCTGGATGATAACGTTTCTGTGCTGAATTCTGTTCTCTTGTCTGGCCTGGACACGCTGGCTCCTTTGAAATCACGATCTGTTTCTTTTGCACACTCCGCTCCTTGGTACAATGATGATCTGCGTGGTATGAAGGCTTTGTGTCGGAAAATGGAGCGTAGATGGCACACATCAGGTTTAACTGTTCATCACCAGGCCCGGAAAGACAGCTTACTTGAATATAAGGCTGAAATTGTGTCAGCTAGATGTTTATTTTTTCTCAGATAATTGTCAACAATCAGAGAAACCCTAAACAACTGTTTCACTCAATTAACAAGCTGCTTAAAAATCACAGCCTCTCTAATATTTCTGCTTCAACTCACCTTTGTAATATGTTTTTGGAGTTTTTTAACACAAAATTGATAATATACGTAACCACATTGTTACCACTCATACTTCTGCTGCCTCCTCCTGAAATATTTCTGCTTTTTCTGGTATTTATCTCTCTAACTTTGCTATTCATGACTCCCAGTCTCTCTGTAATATGGTTTCAAAACTGAAAGCCTCAACTTCCAGGGTTGATCCGATACCATCTTGTCTGTTTAAATCATGTTTTGATTCCCTTTCTTCTGTTGTTTTGAGAATTATCAATAACTCTCTGTGCACCGGTGTTGTGCCAGCAGTACTTAAAATTACTGCTGTCACCGCTGTACCAAAAACTAACAACATGGACTTTGATAATCTGAATAATTTTCGTCCCATCTCTAATCTTCCATTCCTTGCCAAAATTTTAGAACAAAAAGTGGCTTGTCAATTGCTTTATCTTTCCTCTAATGATCTTTTTGAGCCACTTCTGTCTGGATTCCGTAAACTCCAAAGCAATGAAACAGCGTTAGTTAAGGTCACTATTGACTTGTTAATGGCTTCTGATTCTGGCCGTCTGTCTATACTGATTCTTCTTGATCTATGCTGCTTTTGACACTATAGATCACTCTATTATAATCACCCGTTTAAAGATTATCTTTGGAGTTTCTGATTCTGCATTAAAGTGGTTTAAGTCCAACCTCTCTGATCGCAAGCAGTTTGTTGTGATGGGTGGTTGCAGGTCTGAGGTCAGTGTGGTGCACTCTGGTGTTCCCCAGGGATCAGTTTTGGGCCCTTTACTTTTTAGTATTTACATTTTTCCATTTGGCCAACTTTTAAGAACACTTGGTCTTAACTTTCACTTTTATGCAGATGACACTCAGATCTACATACATTCAAAACCTGATATCAATATGCCCGTGTTTCTTCTTTCTCAATGCTTAACTGAGATTAAAAAATGGATGTCTGAAAATTTTCTGTCTAAACAGTGACAAGACTGAAGTGATGCTTATTGGTTCACCTCAACAGTTGCGTAAAGTAGAGTCCATAACCTTAAGTGTGGATGGCTCTGCTTTACAATTCCAAACTAAACTAAAAAATCTGGGGGTGATATTTGATGCCAACTTAACATTTGATCCGCATGTTCGTAACACAGTCAAAGCATCTTTTTTTCATCTCAGAAACTTTCTCTGTGGCTGAAAAATTAATCAAAACTTTTGTTATTTCATGTATTGATTATTGTAATGCTTTGCTGGCTGGCGTTTCCAAAGCTACGCTAAGTAAATTACAGTTGGTACAAAATTCAGCTGCTAGAATTCTAACTTTTTTTTTCACTCACTTTTTTCACTTCACTTTTTTTGTCACACCTATCCTGGAAAAATTGCACTGTCTTCCTGTTAGATTCAAGAGTCAAGATTTTATTTGTCACGTACAAGTTATATGACATACAACAAGCAGTGAAATGTAGGTCTGGCATACTCTTTTTAGACTGTGCAAAAAAAAAAAAAAAAAAGAGAAAAGAGAAAATTAAATACAAATAATGAAATATCCGAAAAAATAAGGAGAATAAATAAAAATAAATAATAAGAAGAATTAAATACAAATAATGATATGTGAAAAATATAATAATAATAATAATAATAATAATAATAATAATAATAATAATAAATCAAATAAAAAGATAATTTAATACAAATAATGAAATATACACAATATATTAAACTACTACACAGATGCTGTGTAGCGATGCTACAAGAACTGCTATACAGATGATGTGCAGAGATGTAAACAATGTGCAGATGAGTTGCATAGTTAGGTGTCATAAAAAAGTGCAGTGTGCAGAGAGTTATTGGGTAACCCTACACTACCAGAGTCTCTAAAGTGTAGTGTGTTTAATGTCCATGGTTTAGTAGTCTGATAGCATGAGGGAAGAAGCTTCTTCTGAGCCTCTCTGTTTTTGCCATCAGACTGCGGAAGCATCTGCCTGACTGAAGCAGATGAAACAGTGGATTTCCAGGGTGGGTGGGGTCTTTAAGGGTCTTTACAGCCCTAGATTTACATCTCCTGGTGTGGATGTCTTGAAGAGAGGGGAGAGATGTTCTGGAGATGGGCTCAGCGGAGTGCACTACTCTTTGCAGGGCTATACATTCCTGGGCTGAGCTGTTTCCATACCATGATGAGATGCACTGAGTCAATATACTTTCTATAGCCCCGATATAGAAAGTTTTCAGGATTCTAGGGGAAACCTTGAATTTTCTCAGAAGTCTCAGATGGTACAGTAGTTGTCTGGCTTTTTTAACTTGAGCTTGAATGTGGTTAGTTTAAGTCAGGTCCTCGGAAATGTGTACACCAAGGTATTTGAAGCTGCTAGTTTTCATATTGATTTTAAAATTCTCATGCTCACTTATATGGCCTTGAATAATTTGGCCCCTCAATATTTGTGTGAGCTTTTAAACCCCTACACTCCTACACGTGCTCTACGCTCTTCTGAAGCTGGTCTTTTAACTGTCCAAACAACACGGCTAAAATCTATGGGTGATCGTTAGCATACCACTCATTAATCATTTATGAACGTATAGTCATGTTTTGTAAATTATTTGTTCATCATTAACTAATAACTTATAAGTGACTTATAACTGAATTAATAAAACATTACTAAAATGTTAACTTATCACTTATTGATCATTTATGAATGTAAAAGTGTGAAAGTGAAAGTGACGTGACATTCAGCCAAGTATGGTGACCCATACTCAGAATTCGTGCTCTGCATTTAACCCATCCGAAGTGCACACACACAGAGCAGTGAACACACACACACTGTAAACACACCCGGAGCAGTGGGCAGCCATTTTTATGCTGCGGCGCCCGGGGAGCAGTCACCTAAGTCATGGTATTGAAGGTGAAGAGAACTGTACATGCACATATTTAATGTATAGTCATGTTTTGTAAATGATTAGTTCATCATTAACTAATAATATATAAATTACTTATAACTGAACATTATTATAAAGTGTTACCCAAATAACAAATAAAAGCATGCAAAATATTTATTTAGAGAGATTACATCTGTTAGGGGAGGAGCCACTCAAATATTTGCAGCACCCAATTCTCTAAAACTTTTGCCAGCAGTTCAGTTTTACCTATTGTTCATAATTGAAGAGCACAAATAGATATTATAACTGGTAAATCTGATAGAAGATAGACAAATTCATCCAAATAAAATAAACAGATAAATAGATATATACATTTTAAAAATACAAATGTATCAAAAATAAAAAGAAATTTGGCCACTATATGCGGTATAAATGCAGTTTAGACACACTTTCTCTGTTTAAATCTACATTAAAAACACACCTCTTTGGCCAAGCATTCAAATAATGCATCTCATAATTTTGGACTGCAGTTATATCTGATCAAATGCGCATTATTATTCTTTAGCTTGGGTTAAACTAATTAATTTTACTTGGCTGGAACAGCAGCTACGCTAATTATGTCTCTAATTCTTTATCCATAACACCTGAGAATAAAACAAGCTTCAGTCCTTATACATAACACCATACAAAACATGATGCCAGCCCCTCAGAGGACCTCAGATGATGCTAACCCAGAGACAACATACAGAACTACCACATTTTGCTATAAGTTTGATTGCATAATTGCTGTTAATAGTGTTAATCGTCTTAAATGATTTTTCAAAACATTTCTGCCGTATGCACATAAACCGACAGTCATCACTGATAAGCTACTACTAAATATTGTAGAAACTTAATTTTCTGTAAAGTTGCTTTGCAATGATTTGTATTGTAAAAAGCGCTATACAAATAAACTTGAATTGAATTGAACTGAATATATCACTTGTCTGCTGGGCATTACAGCCTACTTTTAAAAGTCTCTTACTTTTAAATGCATCTAATTCTAAACCCCCCTGGAGCCAAGCCTGCTCTTCTGGTTTGGCCAGTTTACAATGCACACAAACGACCCCCTCTCATTAACAATTGTGAGGTAAATTCTTGTGATTTCAAGGGTTGTGAAACCTAAGTCGTAGGGGGTTGGGGGGCCCAAAGTAGCACCGAAATGAAAACTATGAGGGCCGAAGGCCGAACACGTTTTTTATGGTTTTCCCCATGTATTTTGCAATTATTATTATTATTTTTTTACTATTGCATAAATTAAATTCACCAGTTTTGCTTTTTATTGTGTTGTCTTGCTTTTCAAAGAAAACATCAGTTACACAACAACAATTTAAATATATTTACTTAACACTGAACATTTTTTAACCTTCTAGCAGACATTATACCAAGAAAGCACATTTTAACTTAATATTAATAAGTTAATAGTAATATATAATGAATCAGGCATGTATTTTGCTGAGCAGAAGATAACATTTGAAAATATTTCAGATCCCACAGATACAAATCTACTACAGATTTGAACACTATGTGATAGTTATAATGAAAGTATTAATATAGCTGTTGTAATTATTATTATCATTATTATTGTCTTACTTTCTAATTTTATTTTACAGAACAACAGTAAAATTACAATACTAATATTATGTTGATGGAGCCTTTTCGTTTTTATAAATGATTCTCATTAAGATCTTGGGAAGACGTTTGTTGCAGGTATCACATTGTCATATCCATGTCTTGTAAAAATTCATAAAAATATTACTGAGCAACTGATGAGTAGCACTGTTCAAGCGCAGATATTCCTTGCGCTTTGGTGATTTCAGTCATCATACAGTAACCAGCATCAACCACCTCTTCATGAGATGCAGCACTAAGCACTGTTTCTCGCTGTCTTTCTCGGACAATTTTAAATGCTCCACACTGCTGATGTGTTCACTTCTATTTGCGTGCACGCCTCTATTTGATCGCATTGCATCATTGTTTGGTAGAATTTATTCTGTCTTTTCCCTTATTCGGCCACACCATAGACTGTATAAAAACATGGACATAGTGTCCGTGACGTCACCCATCCTGAAGAGCGGTTTTGAAGCTCAAAGTGTGCAGAGCGGGCCATCGCCATCTTGGCAGCACGTCAACGCGCGACTCTCCTGGATAATCGAAAATGGGCAAAAAGGCGGGAGCTGGTTGCTGAAGCCGCGCCCATCTAGCGCGGCGACATTGTCAGCAGCTGCAATCCACCTGTCACTCACGTGGCCACGCCCTTAATTATGCAGAACTTTAAGGCTTAATATAATTTAAACGGATGAGTTATAAAAAAATTCACCCCCTCACAGTTGTCATGAAGGGCAAAATTAATAAAATAGACAAATATCATTTTTTGCACCAGGCTGTAAACATGTTTTTTCTGCTGTAAAGTTGGGCATTTTAACATGGGGAGTCTATGGGACTGACTCTCTTCTGCATCCAGCCTCAAGCGGCCAGTCGATGAATTACAGTTTTAGTCACTTCCTTATTGGCTTCACGAGAGAGAGAGCGCGAGGTTGCCGCTCGGGCCAAACACAGAAAGCATTTTGGTTGCCGAACATTCGGCATCCCTAGCCCAAACATTCAGACGAGACACAGGACCGATCTAAAGTATCCAGATAGAAATGTGTTACCCATTCTCAATGGGAAAGTGCCCACGCAACATTGCTCAAAAAAGCCCCACCACATATCATCATAAAAACAGTAGGCCAGCATCCAAAATGGCATACTTCCCTACTATATAGTATGCAAAAAGCAGTAGGCGAGCGAATGAGTATGTTTGAATCCTCCGTGTTCATAAAAGAGTAGACGAGAAATCCCCGGATGTCCTTCTGCTTCAGCCCAGATTCTGGAGTGTTCATCGATGGACACTTTTCAATCCCAGGATGCCACGTGAGAGGATACGTCATCATCGAACGTGCAGGAGAGCAGTGATGAGGGTGTTTACAAATGTGAGTATTATAAACCAAACACGGTTCCCGTGTGTTAAAATCGTATTTGTTGAGCTATTGTAGAGTAAACTGTTGATTTGTTAAGGTGTAAAGACGCCAGCCAGTAATTTTACAGTATATTTGTAATTTTTTTTTTTTGTAAAAACATGTTTTATTATGTATAGCGAACAGCGGAGCTCCAGTAAGCACATGTACATCTACAAAGTGGATTTACACAAACCATATACATCTTAAAGACGATTAAATGTCTATTTAATATGAGACAGGAAAATGTTCTAAGAGAACTGCAGATGAGCACATCACAACATGAACAGACATCTGAGTGAGAGATGTGTGTGTGCTATTATGAAGAATTCACTGTCAGCACTGCTTTAGATGAATGTAAGTAATGTTAATAAACAAATCTGCATAGAGAAACTAAACATAAGCTATCTATTTCATTTGTTCATTAGTACTACTGATAAATTAAGGAACATTCATGTGTAACCGCACTGGGTAGTACATTAACGTTAGCTCAAACAATATATAGGGAATTTTAATAATTAATCAAGAATTTGATTAATATATATCTCAGATGACAGTTACATTTAATTTTATTGATTATGAAAAATAGCTCAATTGCCAATACTAATCACAGGGCACTGTAATTTACTCATTAATATGTCAATATTACATTCTTCATATCAATTATGTGATATCTTTTACTGGGAATTAATGCAAATCGAACAGTGGTTTGTCCAGCAAACGGCCGTAAGATAAACTTATCAACTTCAATAAAGTTATCACTTCTTATAATTCCAGGAAAAATAGTTTCTGGCCATGAAACCATTCTCCCATCCTTATAAACTTTAGGTTACTGAAAAGTAACAAATAAGCTTTGTAGCTAAGATCAAACATTTCATTGACTTCATGATGTGAGCATTTTAGACAGAAGCAATCATGAATATATATTGGCTTTTAATAATTGAACTAATAATACATCAAACTACGATTCACACATAGTAAATATGCGTATAACAATACAAACAGTAAAAACAAATACAAGACAAAAACGGATAACAAATGAGAGAGAGGGAGAGTGAAAGGGTGAGTGAGAGAAGGTGAGAGAGAAAGAGGCGAGATGAATGATCGCCCAGTATGGCAAAATCACATATAGTAACCTTTTGAAAGACAACAAGGAATCAGATCACCTTGAAAAAGGGAATAGACAACCTTAAGCAGCTTTTAAATTTCTATAGGAAATAATACTTGCATGTGGGTCTTTTTGTGCCTGCTAAAGACGAGCGTGCGTGTGTCGGGAGCTGTTTTGGAGCTGGGCGTGTTCTATTGTGTCTTCCGGGGCGAGCAGACTCGCGCGAAGTTTCAAAGGTTCAACGAACGTGGAGTTACCAAAGAAATGATTCAGAGTTCATCTCCCTCGTGTAGGGAGAGGCAAATATGAGAATAAAACTTAGTAAAGAAAAGAAAAGAAAAACGGAGATGAAAGCTCCCTAAGGAGCCATCGAGACAGACGTTCTCTCAGACAAAGTGCGGACGAAGTGCAACGAGAACTCTCCGTGTCAGTCTCTTATGGAGCAACTGGGTTCACGCCTCTGTTCGCGCGAACAACCAATGAACGTCCACGATCTGAAGCAGGAAAAAGTTCCTTTGTCTCTGGGGAGACACCCACTCGAGTTATGGTGTTGTCAGAATTCAGCAGTTATATTCCAGCAAGATGGTAATTCCAGAATAATACATTTTACTGTAATTTCCTATGTATGAGTGGTTCAGTCACAGCAAGACGGTTAAACAGATACCAAGAATGACAGGTAAAGGTAGGAGAAACATAAAGTTGCAGAATTCTGCATATGCAGAATTACACACATTTAAAGTTTGATTAACACACGATAAAATTGCAGATACTCCAATTTGATATGGAAGACATCTAAGCACAAAAAGGAAATACAGTCAATACATTTAGAATACATGTACTTTCCTTTTTCCTTACAAGAATTCCTAGCGAGCTGGGCTTTTTCTGTTTCTCCCAGTTGGGTAATAAAGTTTTATGATCTGGTCAGGAATTTAAACCCAGCCATGCTGGCACCAGGCCGGTCATTCAGCTTGCAGAGAGTTTGATCTACCTGCATGAGTTCAGGGGCTAAAAGCTTTGGGTTTTAGCCAAGGAATGTGCATTGTTTTAGATTCAATGAGCCATGATTCATTAATTTAGAACCAATGAATGAATGAACTGCTCATACGCTACACGTGTTAGATATAAAGTGAGTGAACACAACATGTAAATGCAGTATATCACAGATAAATCACAGAGGAGACTGACTCTTGTCTGGATGTTACAGAGATACATGAGACACGTGTGTTTATCTGCTGAAGAGAGACTGATGAAGGAATGCTCCCATCAAAGACTCTCAGTGAGTACACTACAGACATCAAAAAACATCTTCTAAATCTTAACTTGTAGTTTATTTTAATTATTTGAGTTATTACAGCACTTTTCTGATTCTTGATTGCTGTACATTGATGCAGATCTTTTGTGGTGGAGCAGGTGACGGCAACATTTGTGAAAAACCTGAAACCAAAATATAAAGTAATTTTGTTACTTCTAATACAGAAATCAAATGACACTGTGCTGTTAAAATGACTGCTTTTGTTTTGTGTTTGTGCATCTTTGCAGGATCTAAAATGTTCACAGACTGCTGTGTGCAGTGAGGATGGAGAAGACCACAGCAGCATCCTGGAAATGGTCCAGTGTCATGGATTACTCTTACTGCCTCATCAGGACCGGATGTTTCTGTGGTCTCTTCATCCTCAGTGACCCCAGAGCAGCGAGAGCATCTAGAGAAAGACCAAAAGACATTGAGGATGTGAGTTTGGTCAAGTTTGTTCTGCTGGTTCTGTTCATACAACATCAGTCAATAAAACCCGAGTTTCAGAAGCTTCAAAAGCATCATCAAATAATGTCATGAAGAATCTGAAAGTCAGGCTCCATTGACTGATACTGTATGAACACAAACCAGCACAAGAAACTTGACCAAAATCACCTTTTTTTTTCAGAAACACACACACACAAGGATTGAACAGAATGGAGGCAAGTAAATAATGACTGAATTTATGTTTAGATGAACTAACCCTTTAAAGCACCAAATAGAAACTGTATGAAATATATGCATGCATTAATATTATAGTAGTACTTTTATTGGGCGTTTATTGAGCGTTTGTGCCCAAGACACAAAAAAAGTATTTACAAAAATCACATTTACATGTATTAATTTGTCAGACACTTTTATCTGAAGTGACTTACAGTGCTCTTATTACAGGGACCCCGATCCCTCTGGAGCCACCTGAAGTAAAGAGGCTTGCTGAACACACACTGCAGAGATTGATCCAGAAACCTTCTGCTGACCAGTCCAGTTCACTACACCACAGAAGTAATGAAGATTTATCAAAAAATAGCATGCGATTGTAAAATTATGAAATTAAATTTAGCAATAAATAGAATGCTGACTGTTACGCCCCCCAGCTCTGATGGTTGTTCCTATACATGTATTTGAACGCAGTGTCTCTTCCCTTTCTCTTAATTACAGATGATCCACACCTGCGCGGAGCCTGCTTGCGCTATAAAGAGTTTCCGAAACCACACCTGAGCACGCACACAGAGAGCCAGAGAACAGAGCCGATGCACTGCCGTGCTGTCTAACTTTATAATGATTGCTGTCGACCCGGGTGTAGAAAATGTTCCGCCTTTTGTAGTTGTTTTTTTGTGTTACCCTATCTATCATTTGTGAACCTTTCTACCCCTACCTTTGACACGAGCTGATCTGTGTGCGTCTCTCCTTGATGTTAAGGGTGGTGTCTGTCCGCCTGTTACATTAGTGGAGGCTCGTCCGGGATTAATAATTTGATTAAGTTGGACTTTAGTGTTTAGTGTGAATTGCGGAACTTTTGAAGGATACAACATTTTGGTGAGTTTTCTGGTAGGCATCTATGGTTGTCTGTGCTTTTGTTTAGTTGACTGTTTATTTTGGATATCTCAGGAGGGGGCACATGAGTGGCCTCGAGCTGAGTAAGCCACTGAAGATTGCGTAGGTATTTAGGATTTTTTTTTTTTTGGTTTTGTGTATAGTTAGTTAGAGAAGTTGGACAACATTTTTGCTTATCAGAATACCTTTTAGTTTAGTTGTATAGCTTGTGATATATTGTGGCATATCGCCTATTTAGTTGAGCGCTGGTACTTTGGTTGTACTACCGGATTGGTTAAATTTATGGGTGGACATTAAAATTTGTGGTCGTTTGTAGCCTACACTGTGCTTTTCGTTTGACCACTTTATATATTCGCTACTTTGTATCTTGATCGCAGTTAAACATTTTTCTTATAATTTTTTTTATATTTCTTATAATTCTTATATATATATATATATATATATATATATATATATATATATATATATATATATATAATATTTATATATATAAAATTTTTCTTATAATTTTTTTTATATTTCTTATAATTCTTATAATTTTTTTTTCTCCGTGATCTTGGTGCGTTTTAAGCATCTTTTTGCATTTAAAATGGCAACAGAGGAAGCATTCGTTAAAGAACCGTCTACTGAGTTATTTTTTAAATTTTCGAAAGAGCAGTTGCTAAATTTGGCTGCAACTTATGAGGTTGAGATCACTTCTGCTGACAAACGCACCAAAGATACAATCAGGGATGTTTTACAAGCTGCTTTGATTGATAAGGGCATTCAGCCTGTAGAGAAACAATCTCCCATGTCTACAGATGTATTACAGCTGCAGGTTCGGTTGAGGGAGTTAAGCATCAGAGAGAAGGAAATCGAGTATGACCGTGAGTGCGTGCAAGCACAGGTCCTTGAGCATGAACTTGAACAAAAGAAAGTTAGAAATCGAGGCCCAGAGGGAAGGTGTTGCTCCTTCTGATCCTAATTCATTTGATGTCACTCGACACATCCGTCTTGTGCCACCTTTTGTGGAAAGAGATGTAGAAAAATATTTTCCACACTGAGCATGTCGCTACCAATTTAAACTGGCCGAGAACGGCGACGGCATTCCTCCTGCAATGCGTGTTAGTGGGAAAGGCACATTTACTCATCACTAACAGAAGAGCAGAGTGGTGCCTATGATGTTGTGAAAGAGTCAGTTCTGAGGTGCTATCAGCTGATCCCTGAAGCATACCAACAGAAGTTTAGGAACTTAAAAAAAACGGAGCGTCAAACTTTTGTTGAATTTGGTTGAGATAAAGCAGCCCTCTTTGATCGTTGGTGCTCGTCACTAGGGTTGATAGTCAGGAGAAATTGCGTGAACTAATTCTTTTAGAAGAATTTAAGAACTGTCTGCTAACCGCAGTGGCCACCTATCTAGCTGAGCAGAAGGCTGAGTCAATTTCTGAAGCTGCTATCCTTGCTGACGAATACATTCTAATGCATAACATTACCAGAGAACGTTTTTGCTTGAGAGTTAATCCCCTACGACCTCTGATGTAGACAGGAAACAGAGTGCAATAAAACAAGATGACAGACACTGTTTTTATTGTAAAAAGCCCGGGCATATCATTGCAGACTGCTTAATATAAAAAAAAAAAAACAGTCCACGAAACCAATGGGTCTCGTTAGTTCTTCTTTGAAGAAAGTATCACCTATCCTTCATACAGGATTAAAATCAGAGAAAACCCAGTCCATGTACGATCCGTTTCTGCCTGGTGAGGAAGCTGTTCCCATTCGTCAGAAAGGGATCGTACATGGACTGGGTTTTCTCTGATTTTAATCCTGTATGAGTGTCACGTTCCTCCTTGGCTGGTGAGGAAGCTGTTGCTGTGCGCATCTTGTGGTGACGTGGTTATTGGCGTTCAAGACTTTTTGCCGATCCCCAGTGTCACGTTCCTCCTTGGCAATGATCTAGCCGGTGGAAACGTGTGGAGTTGGGGTGATGTCCCACCAGAGGTTGTGTCAGTGCAGCTCAGTCAAGGGTGCCCCTATGAGTGCGCACAAAAATTCCCAGAGGTTTTTCCCACTAGTGTCGTCACTAGGTCGCAGACTCGAAGGTTGAGGGATGCATTACCTCCCAAGGATGTCGACCTAAGTGACAGTTTTGTTGCTCACCCTGCAGAGTGTGAGAGGCTATTCGAACCACCCTCCACTCCATGCCGCAGTAGTCCTGTACCTGTGGTTAATGGTGAGAAAGGGAAAAATCTAAAGAACCAGATGTTTTGTTGTCCTTAGAGAAACTTATTAATGCTCAACAAAAAGACCCCACTCTTGTTTCATGTTTTAATGCAGTTCAATCTGTTTCAGACCGTGCCAGTGAGAGACCCGCCTATTTCTTCAGAGACGGCTTACTTATGCGGACATGGAGACCTCAGAAAAGTAATGAGTGGAATGACATTGAGCAAATCGTTATGCCGGCTGAAAATAGATGTGCTATTCTGAGTATCACACATGATAGTGTTTCTGGTCATTTAGGTGTGACTAAAACATTCAACCGCATTCTTGGTCATTTTTTTCGGCCTGGGCTGAAGCGTGATGTGCAGCGGTATTGTAAAACGTGCCATGTCTGCCAGGTTAGTGGTAAACCAAACCAGATAATTCCACCTGCACCATTGTACCCCATACCTGCCGTGAGTGAGCCTTTTGAGAAGATAATCATTGACTGTGTCGGTCCTCTTCCACGGTCGAAAAGTGGATATCAGTATCTATTAACAGTTATGTGTACTGCTACTCGCTTCCCGGAGGCAGTGCCTCTGAGAAAAATCACTGCTAAAATCTTGACCAGGGCTCTATTAAAATTCTTTGCTTTTGTGGGGCTACCGAAAGTCGTTCAAACTGACCAAGGAATTTTACTTTGCGTGTCTTCTCCCAGGTCATAAAGTCGCTCCAAATTAAGCACCGCATTTCTAACGCGTACCTTCCGGAGAGTCAAGGTGCTCTCGAGCGTTACCATCAGATGCTAAAATCGATGCTGCGTGCATATTGTTTGAGGATGCGATTCCTTGGATGCTTATGGCCTCTAGAGAAGTCGTACAAGAGTCAATTGGTTTCAGCCCTGCGGAGCTAGTGTTTGTTCACAATGTTCGCATGCCTTTGAGCATCCTTAAAGATCAGTGGATGAGCAAGCCTACTTCTCGTAGCCCGCACCCACCTACACAGAGCGCGTGAACTCGCTAGAGAAAATTTAGAAAAGACCCAAACTAGCATGAAAACTTGGTATGATCAAAAAGCAAGAGCCCGTTCGTTTAAACCTGGAGACCAAGTGTTGATTCTCTTACCCGTGCCCAGTTCTGTATTCCAGGCACGATTCAGTGGACCATATACTGTTGAAAAGAAAATATCTGATTTGAATTATGTAATTGTAACCCCAGACAAGCGAAGACATTCTCACGTCTGTCATGTAAATATGCTCAAACCATATTATATGCGTAAAGATGTTAAGACTCACTTGTGTAGCCTTAACGTACATGGTCTTGTTGAATCCTCTGTGTTGCCTTCTTCACTCATAGATGATGATGACGCGGAGACTCCTCCGTCGAGATGCGTGATTGAAGGTCGACTTAAAAACTCTGCTATGCTGTCGGTTATGGCAAATCGTTTACCGCATTTAACTCTCTCTCAAACCGCTGTGATCGATGATTTTCCTGAGTTATTCGGAGATGTTCTGACTGTGACAACAGTTCTGGAACATGATATAGATGATGGTGATAAAGACCTGATTAAACAACACCCATATAGAGTAAATCCAGAAAAGCGAACTATCCTGCAACAAGAGGTTGAGTACATGATAAAGAATAATATTGCTGAACCTAGCTCTAGCCCTTGGAGCTCCCCGTGCCTTTTAGTTGGAAAACCTGATGGCACTTACAGGTTTTGTACTGACTACAGGCGTGTTAATGCCATCACTCTACCAGACTGCTATCCATTACAGCGGATGGATGACTGTGTGGACCGTGTTGGCTCGGCGACCTTTGTCACTAAAATCGACCTCCTAAAAGGTTACTGGCAAGTGCCCCTTACACCAAGAGCAAAACAAATATCAGCTTTCGTGACCCCAGATGCATTTATGCATTATAAAGTTATGGCTTTCAGAATGTGTAATGCGCCTGCCACAGTCCAGCGATTAGTAAATATTGTTTTAGCTGGGTTGGCAAATTGTAAGGCGTATTTGGACGATATAGTCCTATATAGTACACACTGGTCCGAGCACATAACACAACTTCAAGAGCTTTTCCATAGGCTTTCCAATGCAAAGCTTACAATTAATCTAGAAAAATGTGAGTTCGGAAAAGCCACTGTCACTTACTTGGGGCGGATAGTTGGCAGAGGACATGTTTTACCAGTATGGCTAAAGTGCAGAGCTTATAATTGCATACAAGCTCAGGGAAAGATGGTAGTATCTTCAGCAATGAACAGTCATAATGACAAGAAACAGAAAACATAACTATAATGGGTTTGCATACATCATAATATAAGATTATATACACAGAAAAAAAGGATTAAATATCTTTAAATAATCAATATTCATATAACCATAATGCATTGAAAATTATGTTTGTTTTTCTTGTTGTTTTTGTTATTTATAAGCCTCAGGGATGAAACGAGAGAAATTCAATAAGAAAAAGAGGAAAACAGGAGATTTAAGACAGTTTTGTGTGTAGATTAATAATTTTACACATTAAATAAAATAATAACATATTCACGATATAATGATTTTGGGTTTTCGTAATAAAGAATAAAATCTTCAGGTATTAAACTAGGGGTCATTTTAGTAGGGTTAAAAATATAAAGACTTAAATCAACACAAAGGTTATACTACAATCACAATAAAAGGGCAGCTGTTTCTTCAACAAGACCACAAATTGAGCAAATTTCATCAACATCAAAATATTTACAGATAGTAGATATTAAACCTGTGGCAGTCAGTTGTATCTTTGAAGTTGTTGCGCTTGTTATAACGTCATAGGTCACATGATAACGTAAACATGGCGGATCGCATTCATACTCAACGAGATTTGGCTGTAGAGTACGTACTCTTTTAGTGCTCGTTAAGTAAGTACTTATTGAAATTGAGTACCTACTCATTGAGTATGCCATTTCGGACGCAGCCAGAGTGATGAAGCCAATCAGTGTATGGGGATGATTCGGAGGCCATGATGGTCAGAGGCCAATGGGCAATGGGGTTATAACTCTACTCTTTTTCAAAGGACATCCTGGGATTTTTTAATGACCACAGAGAGTCAGGACCTCGGTTTAACGTCTCATCCGAAAGACGGAATTTAAGCACTGAACTATAAACCTCTTCTTATTATATAAAAAAAAATTGGATTTCTAGAAATGTATAAAAAGCTGAACTCTTCTGAATACATGGCGAGGTGTGAAGTTTGAAAGTGGAATTTATTTTGTTGGGTGTTTTGTGATGTAGATATGAACAGGGCAAACCAGTTCCTTGTGCTTGTGAAGTAAAAAAAAGTCAAAATTCTAATGGAGATATACAGATTTACATTATAGTAAAACAAAAGTATTATTATTATTGATATCGTGACACTTTTTAAATTATATGTATATACATGTTAATTTATATATATTTTATTAATTTAATATGCAGTACTGTAGTTATTTTTGTTTTATAGCGCCATCTGCTGATTACTACATGGTAAAAAAAATTGCTTGTAGTCATTTACCAGCTGACAAATATGTTCTAAGAGCGTTTTGCTAGTTAGGAAAATGTTATTTATGTATATTCTCTGAACCTCTAGTTTTTAAAAATGTTAAAAAATAAAAATATATGTTACACAAACGTTAAGGGAATATTCCATTTTAGCATTTTTTAAAAAAATATGGGAATGTTACATTTGAACGTTCTCAATGTTCCGAAACTAATAGTAAATTTAAAAATTGTTTGATGAACATCCAACTCAAACATTTCAGAACCATGTATAAGGATTTCTGCGCTTGAGAAAGTTATTATAGACCATTTAACATTGAATTAACAATGTTCTATTAAGGTTACTGGAAGACCGTTTGTTTATAACTTTAAAAGAAGTTCACCAGAACGTTAGGCAAAGTTCTGAGCACATTCCTTGTTAGCTAGGTTGCAGTTTAGTTGTTTTATTTGGTTTACTTTATAGTTTAGTGATATGCTTTTATAATGATATTTTTACTATGGTGTTGCTCATTTGGGTTTGTTTTGTGTTATACTTTATATGTACATAACATTTATTCATTTAGCTGCAGATTAACTAAAATAACATTAGCAGGCAGCATAGACTAGCTGTTTTTGTACCACTAAAAATAACCGGAAGCCACACACATTCATCTTAAAAATAGTTCGCCATGCTAACATTGAAACACACTTTGAATCTGTCCAAGTGAAAAATATAATTTTATGTTGAAATGAAGAGCCTTACACGTGTATTATAAACATTGATTGTGTCGTTTGTCTCAAAGACACATGCAAACAAGGACAATAAAGCAGAATCTCATGATCAACAAAACTCTTATAAAACTTACTCATAAACAAAGCAAAAATACAGTTTTTAGAGCATGAAGACTGAATACGCTGCACAGTTTGAGAGTTTCTCAGGCCAGCGGCTAATAATTCCCGGGATAGACAGTGTCGTAGATGTCCATGTCTCGCTGTCCCAGATCCTGAAGAAGCACAGACACACTCTTAAATATAAAGGTGATTCACGATGCCATAGAAGAACCTTTTTTGTCTAAATAGTTCCCTAAAGAACATTTAACATCTGAAGAACCTTTCTGTTTCACAAAAGCTTCTTTGTGGCGAAAGAAGGTTCTTCAGATTATAAAAAGTTAAGAAAGAGATGGTTTGACTGAATGGTTTTTTGTGGAACAAAAATGGTTCTTCTATGGCATTGCTGTGAAGAACCTTTTAAGCACCTTTATTTCTGAGAGTGCATATGAAATCACAGCAACAGTCACTCACTCATCACAATAGAGCACAAGAACAGCACAATACCTGATAAACGTCCCTGTCTCGTTTCTGAAAAACACAAGAGGACAGTGAATGGGAGAAGTGACATTTCTCAGAAGACTCTTGCTCTGGCTCTTAAAGAACCTTTGATTGAATCAGGGCCGTGCACAGACATTTTGAGGGGCAGTGCCCCAAACCAAAAAAGGGGCACTGGGGGGTGGGTGCTTGTTAATACAAATTATCCAGTTGTTACAAATATACAATTAAGAAAGAAGATAGCACACTCTGTAATAATTTCAGACTTTATTGTAGATGTTTTGATAAGAGTGGGCTCTCCCTCACTCTCTGAGCCTGCTTCTGCCTCATCTTCAACAGAAGCAGGGGAGAGTGGGGTAAGTTGAGCCACCCCCTGTATCTTGGCAACTGTACACTTTTACTGTCATGTGACCATGTATTTTGGAATCACCCATCATTTCTGCCAGACTGTGATAAGGAGAAACACATGGAGAGCACCCATTTACTTTAAAAACTTTTTGGCTTGTCAAAGTAAAATTTTAGCATAACAGATGTAATGGTTGTTACATCAAAACAAATTTATCCAGGTCTAAAAATATTTATGATACATATTGGTGATTTAACAACATATAAAACCATGCAAATCATTTAGCTAAATATTAGCTTGAACTGGTTATCAACAGCAGCTATTTTTTCAAAATGGCAGCTATGGGGCAAAGTGAGCCAAATGCTGTGGGGGAAATTGTGTCAGCATTTTTACTCACCCCACAATAAGCCACTGTAGTTAAGTTAAATCTCTGAATTATAAACTGGTGTTTTAATGTGAAATTACTGGTTTAGTTAATCATATATACATATTACTAGTTTATTTGATAGGGACAGTGTACAAGTTCACCAAATCCTTCTCTGATAAGAACCAGAAAATGCTTTTCATCACATTATAATCAGATATATCTTTCCACCTGTAGTCACTAATGGCCAACAAACTCTCTGTTCAGTCTGTTTTTAGGAAGGCTACAACTTTAGTCTTCAACATATTGTTTCAGAAATGCAAACAATTAAATATTGAAATATAAACTTAATTTGGTTGGTTTTATGTTGTTAAAGTTAACTTCTTGAAAATAAATATGACTGTCTGTAAAAGGAAATTATTAAATTAGTTTTTAAAATTATTATTTATTTCACATGGGTTTGAATGAGATTCAGTCAGATGGTCATTTTACACCCAGGTCATTTCTCAGAAGACTCTTGCTCAAGACTGTGGTGTTTGTCCTTCAGCATTAGTCAACACCGATTGCGCTTTCTGTTCCTCTTTTTCCTCTTATCTAATTTCTTTATTCTGTCTCTTAACTCAATTATGAGGGCATTTTCACAGATAAGATTAATATGAAAAACAAACTTCACTAAACTTCAACAAAGCATGTTTATCTGACTGACTGAAGAGGTTTTAATGTGTGTTTGTGGGTTGCGTTTATTTCTGAGGGCCTTAAAAATATAGTGAACGTTTTCAAATAGTTGTGCTCTTACGTGTGTTTGTTTGATTATTTATGGTTTAAGGATAAATTTGTCATCAGAAAGTGAGCTAAATCTGACTGCACCTCCCATCCGGACATTGGAGTTTGAGTTTGAGTTATATTAAAGACAATATACATCCTTATTTAGTTAATGTGAGCCCAGCTATGTTCTGATAATGTTCTCTCAAAGTTATGAAGAAACATTCTCTAGTAATGTTAATAAAAAGTTTATTTAGAGATTTCTGGTCTTTAATGTCCTCAAAAAGTTTTTTACACAGCATTCGTGGAATGTTTTGCCCTGAAACATTTTAGTTGAGCATTCATATAACTAAATTATAAAACGGAATGTTCCTTTAATGTTCATTTAACAAAGAAATAGTTTTTTTTTTAAACTGATCTTTTTGAACATTCAGAGAAGTGATGTTTTCAAAACAAAAAGGTTTTTAGAACATATTTCAGTTAGCGTGTGTGTTAACAGGAACTAAATCTGACAAAATCTATTTTTGAAAACATCCTCATCTGCAAAAGAGGCATTAAATGAAACTAGATGATAAACTTCGTCAAGACAAACTTGAGGTTGGCTTGAGAAAGCCTAGCCTGAAAGTGTAAAGCAGCTGTAAAAGCCTGAGGTTTGGCTTATTTGGCTCGTTACTCACCCGAGGAGGACAACAGCAGGTTTTACAGGCAAATGCTGACAGACAGATGGAGATGAAAAACTCAAGCACGGCCAATAACAGCAACACAACGCCGATTCCCCTATAGAGAGTCTGAGAGAAAAACAACATTAACACAGATAAAAGTAACAAAATAAATTATAATTACTACTCACACTGGTACACTGAATGCTCAGCAGTCTGGAATCTGTCATACCATCATATGGTAATGTAATATATTTATCATAAAGTCATATACATCTAGGATGGCTTAAGTTAAAGGGATACTCCACCCCAAAATGAAAAGTTTGTCATCACTTACCCCCATGTCGTTCCAAACCTGTAAAAGCTCCGTTCGTCTTCAGAACACAATTTATGATATTTTGGATGAAAACTGGGAGGCCTGAGACTGTCCCATAGACTGCCAAATAAATAACAGTGTCAAGGTCCAGGAAAGTATTAAAGTCTTCATCAGAATACTCCATCTGCCATCAGACGTGCAATCTGGGTTATATGAAGTGATGGGAACACTTTTTGTAAGTGAAGAAAACAAAAATAACGACTTTATTCAATAATTCGCTGTTTTCTTTCAAATCAAAGCTAAATACAAGTAGAAACAGCGCATCCTTGTGGCGCGGATGATACAGAAGCGCATACGCAGCATACGGTGATATGGAGAGACACAGAGGAGACTGTTGACAAAGGTATTGTTGAATAAAGTCATTAGTTTTGTTTTCTTCACTTACAAAAAGTGTTCCCGTCACTTCATATAACCCAGATTGTACGTCTGATGGCAGATGGAGTATTCTTACGATGCTTTTTATACTTTCCTGGACCTTGACACTGTTATTTATTTGGCAGTCTATGGGACAGTCACAGGCCTCCCGGTTTTCATCCAAAATATCTTAAATTGTGTTCTGAAGACGAACAAAGCTTTTACAACAACAGAACGACATTGGGGTAAGTGATTAATGACAAAATTTAATTTTGGGGTGGAGTATCCCTTTAAGTAAATCATGGGGCAATTTTCATTTTTGAGTGAACATGTGTACTGACCACAAAGTGACCTTATAGTAATTACTAAATAAATGTGAATATAAAAGTTGATGACATACATCATACATTCTCACTATTTCATAACAGTCCTTAATGCTGCAGTTAGTGTATGGGCCAAAAACCAAATCCGGTGTAATAAAAATAATGGTGATGCCTGCAGTTAAAGTACTGAAAATGTTCATCCCAAGTGAAGCATTCATCTGTAGGCAGAAAGAAAACAACAACAACATAAAACCAATCAATAAATTAGAAAGAACTTTAAAATGTTGTGTTAACATGTTAATGTAGATAGAAAAGTATCTGGAGTGTGGTTTAAAAAGTGCACTACTTGATATAAATAAACAAAACGTAATAATAATCATGGTCCAAGCACCAGTGGCTGTGTACGTACCAAACACAAACCGGACGGTGAATTAATGTTATTTTCTGCAGCAATGCAGAGCGAGCCTGTAGTAATGTACTAAGAGGAGAGAGAAAGACAAAAACTGAGACTTGTGTTGGAATATGTAGCTTGTATTATAAAAGACAGAACACTTAATTGTATAATTGTTTCTTACGATGAGAGATCCCCAGTAAGGAACACCAATAATGACAAAGGCAAGATCTGGATAAACTGAAGACACAATGCCAAACAGGAGAGTCAGCACACCGATCATTATCTGGACCGTCTGTTAAAAAAAATAAAAAATGAGGGAACAATGTAAAATACAATATCAAAATTATGGCAGCTGTAGTTATGTATTAGAAAAATATCCCAAAAATATATTCTGCAAGTGTGGAACTATCATGTGTAAATGTCACTGTATTTGTGGATTTACAAGATTGCATTACTGAACATTTTTTGATAGTTTGCAACTCCTAAACATTCTTCTCTGTGACTGATACACTGTGAAGTTGACTATTTTACTCTGTAAATGATAAACCTAGGCACCTAGTTCTCAAGGCAATGACACACTTAAAGTTCAATTATTTGTGTTTATGAGACATTTCTCACCCCAAGGGCTTTCGGTTGGCCTTTCAGAAATGCCTGAAGTCCATGAAGGGGTGAAACTCCCGCCAGCTGTTGTCCATAAACAGGCGCAGGAGCATTCGTCACCATCGTGACAGGTGCTGCTTGTGTTGCTGGTTGAAACTGGATGACGAATGTTGAAGAGTTTGTGGGTGCTAGACCAGTGCTGGACATTCTGGTTTCTGAATCTCAAACTGACCTGTACAAAACCCTAGTAAATCAAAACAGGTAAACAATATGATTATTAAGTACATTGGCTTTATTAATGCAATTTCCAGTGTATTTATTAAAACATTCTTCATTAAATATTATTGTCATTGATTTCTGTATCACGTCACTTGACAAAAGAACAAATGACTCAGACCTGAAGACCTGAGAGATGAGCTAAATATCTCTGTTTCCTGTCCAATAGAATGTTGCGCAGGCACAGTGAACACTAGATGAGTGAATTGCTCTTTGAAACATACTAAAGATTCATTCAAGAACGACCCATCACTGCAGCTGATGAGCAGTGCCTGGTGTCCTCCAGACATGATTCTTGGAACTGAGCTGCAGAATGTTGCATTGTAGACCAATTCTGAGCAATTATGTGGAAAGGTAATTGCACAAATGTGTACGCTTAATGGACATAAATCATGCTGTTTTGCACAATGAGCAAGCTAGCATGAATAGTATATTTATTTTGTACATAGTTTAACAGCATTAAGTGAAAGAGGGTAAACATAGTTATTCACTTTAGTTTCGTTTATTAATTTATAGAGCACATTTCAAAACAACAGAAGTTGCAACCAAAGTGCTGTACAAAGTTATAAAAACAAAATAAAGCCTTTAACAGTAAGCATAAGATGTTATTTTATAAAACTACTAACTTGTTATTAACACTGTAAAGCCTGGAATAATTCAATAAGAGTCAAAGAATCCAATTCTTTTATAGACAAAATATAAAAGAAAAAAGATTTGATAAGTGATTTATGTTCTATCATTTACAATAAACAATACACCAGGCTTTTATAAACGTTTTTATTTTAGAAATGATCCGGCATGATTTACAAAATTAAGAATTTTTAAATACGATGATGACACCATGATAAAAGCTTAAGGAATTATTTTGATATGAAAGTGTGATAAGTCACATGCCTGCACTGCTCATATCTGTATATCAAGTCATAAAATTACTACAAATGCACAAAACAGAAGTAATTACCAGTGTATTCTTTTTTAAAATTACACTACCCAATGTTTCGGAGGTGAGAAAAGAAATAAAACTGTTAGAAGCTTGTTGTCAACACAAGAAATGCCACAGATATGATCCTCTGGGACTCCCTATTCGGTTGTTAAGTGGTGACGTAAGAAGCGCTGTTTCCGGGTCCAAGCCTCAACTCGCTTCACTTGAGAATACTACCTCAGCAGCCGTTTATGAGCACTATTTATTAATGTAAACCATTTAAGCTAAACGTTTTCAAACTTACGGTGTACACTAACGTCTTCATGCTTGCAGTGTCCTAAACACAAATAATTTTTTATTTTTATTTATTTATATTTATATTTTCTTTGTCTGGCTATCTGGGATTTCACTATGGAGTTAAAGGTTAGGATTATTATTTTTTTGGTAGTATTTTACACTGTTAAAAATCGCTGTAAAAAAAACAGCCAAATTTGAGTTTATTATTTCGTTTGATGTTACCATTGCAGAGATCAGTGTTTGCTTTAGTTGTGCTCCTGATCCTTGACTTTTGAACATTAGTTCTTGTTTGATTACTGTAACTGTGTCTTTAAGATGCATCAGTTATAGCAGAGTTGCTGTGGTTAGTAAAGTAATGCTGGTTGTTGCTAATAGCTATTATCTACTAGACTGACTTATAGTGCTGCTGTATACATTCAGAGTCTAGTTATATGAGTGTACTATATTTAACTTTCATGTGATTAACAGTATAAGATTGAACAGTGATGTGTTAACTAGAACATAAGAATTTAAAAACAGTTTAGGTTCAGACCATGTCATTAGCACTCAAAGAGAGACATCAACAATCAGCATATGAATCTCAACAATGGTGACAATCAAAAGCTTAATGACGCAATGCATGCTGGGTACCAGCACAGGACAAAACTCATCCATGACTCCTAGCATGCATTGCGGCATGAATAAATTATGCCCCTGAATTGTCCACTTATTTTCTTGAATTCTTATTATGTGCTTGCTTTTATTTTTGCTTTTGTCTTAAGTTTTAGTTGCATGTTTTGTGATGTTGAGAACTTATCTGTTTATTTGTTTTGTGGATTGTCACCATTGTTGTGATTCATACACTGATTCTTGATGTGTCTGTCTAAATTTCAACAAAGGTTTTATTTTTTTAGGGAGTGATGTCTTTTTAATTTTGTTCTAGTATTGATATTTAGTAAGAGAAGAGACACTGGATAAAATAAGTGTATCAGAGTAAGATGATTGTTCTTAGCAATCTATAAACAACAACACCATATTTTTTTTTCTTTGTATTCTTTTTTTTGCTATAACAAACAAGTTTCAAAAACACATTCTTACAGCAGGCAAAAACAAAAAAACAAAAAACTAAAGTGAAAAAGTCACGGTTCAAGAACCCAACTAAAGTAAACACTTACCTCCATCATGGTAGTGAAAAGAAAACAAAAAACATCTAAGCCTCTGTAACTTAGGCTTAGGTTAGTAATGTACAGCTGGTGACGCTGTTTTAGGAGTTGTTTAATCAGATCTTGAGAGATTTAATGGCTTATTTTATTTTTACAGTTGATTTCATCTAAGGCTGTGGCTGAAGTCAGTTGTAGTTCTTGTGTTTCTCTGTCCTTCAGTGATTCTGTTTGTTAATAGCAGGTGTTCATCACTAATGCTCAATCATCAATTAATCACAGAATTATCCCATTAACTTCACTGATTCAGTGTTACTCTAACACTCTGTAGTGTGCACACATTATAGGTGTTCATTTAAAACTGAGGATTTTGTTGTGGGGTTTAAAGGGTTAAAGATTTAGGATGAAGAAAAAACAACATGAAATGTAATTTAACAGCAATAAACTAATTAATTTATGGCAACAATCTGTAGAAAAACAGTTATTTACTGGCAACCATGCTGCCAGTAAATAACTTTTTCTACAGTTTGTTGTCGTTAAGTCAAGGAAAAAACAGCAATATACTATAAAACTTAAGGGTCAGAATCACCAAATGAAAAGAGTTAATTTGACTGAAATATTTGTGAACATCCTCAGAAAAAAAGTTATGCAAAGACATACACTGATAATGAGAGTAAATACTGAACTCAACTGTATTAATGGAGAAAAACGAACTTGGAAGTTTTTAGAATTGCGTGGAAAAACAGTATGTCCAGCTATAGACAGGCTCTAAAAACTACCAGGGCCGAGCATATCCACAAACTCATAGAAAACGACGAAAACAATCCAAGGTTTTTATTTAGCACAGTGGCTAGATAAACAAATAACCAGAACGCCACCCGATCTAAATATTCCCTCACAGTTAAATAGTAATGACTTTATGAATTTCTTCACTGATAAAATAGATAACATCAGAAATACAATAACAAATGTAGATTCCACAGTTTCTAATACTTCGTTTTATCCACGCACCCAACGATAAACTGCAGTGCTTTACAACTATAGGACAGGAAGAGCTAAATAAACTTATCACTGCATCTAAACCAACAACATGTTTATTAGATCCTGTACCCACTAAATTACTGAAAGAGTTGTTACCTGTAGCAGAAAAAAACGCTTCTCAATATTATTAACTCCGTCGTTATCTTTAGGTCACGTCCCAAAACCATTCAAGCTGGCGGTTATTAAGCTGCTATTAAGAAACCACAACTAGATCCTAGTGAACTGGCAAATTACAGACCCATTTCAAATCTTCCATTTATGTCTACAATTTTAGAAAAAGTTGTGTCTGCTCAATTGTGCTCCTACCTGCAAAAAATGATCTCTATGAAAAGAATTTCAGTCGGGTTTCAGGCCCCATCATAGCACAGAAACTGCACTTGTTAAAATTACAAATGACTTGCTTCTTGCTTCAGATCAAGGCTGCATCTCATTGCTAGTTTTACTTGATCTTAGTGCTGCGTTCGACACCATAGATCACGACATACTCATAGATCAATTACAGAACTATACAGGTATCCAAGGGCAGGCTTTAAGATGGTTTAGATCCTACCTGTCCGATCGCTACCACTTTGTTTATTTAAATGGGGAGTCATCTCATTTATCACCAGTAAAATATGGAGTGCCACAAGGATCTGTCCTAGGTCCTCTGCTATTTTCAAATATACATGTTGCCCCCTTGGTAATATCATAGAAAATACGGGATTAGTTTCCACTGTTATGCTGATGATACTCAACTATATATCTCAACAAAACCAGGTGAAACTTCTAAATTATCTAAGCTAACAGAGTGTGTTAAAAATGTAAAAGATTGGATGACCAATAATTTTCTCCTATTAAATTCAGATAAGACAGAGATATTACTTATTGGACCAGAAAACATTACACAGAATCTCGTAGATTACAATTTGCAGCTAGACGGATGTACTGTTACTTCCTCTACTGTCACAAATCTGGGTGTTATATTAGACACTAACTTGTCTTTTGAATCATCATATTTCCCATGTTACAAAAAACAGCATTCTTCATCTTAGAAACATTGCCAAGCTACAAAACATGTTACCTGTTCCTGATGCAGAAAACGCTAGTTCATGCGTTCATGACCTCTAGACTGGACTATTGTAATGCACTGCTAGGTGCTTGTCCTGCATCCTCAGTAAACAAGCTACAGGTAGTCCAAAATGCAGCAGCTAGAGTCTTTACCAGGTCAAGAAAATATGATCATATTACCCCAATACTACAGTCTCTGCACTGGCTACCTATTAAGTTCCGTATCAGTTACAAAATATTATAACTTACTTATAAGGCCCTTAATGGTTTAGCTCCTGTGTACCTAACTAGTCTTCTACCACGCTACAACCCATCACGCTCCCTAAGGTCACAAAATGCTGGACTTTTGATAGTACCTAGGATAGCAAAGTCCACTAAAGGAGGTAGAGCTTTTTCGCATTTGGCTCCCAAACTCTGGAATAGCCTTCCTGATAATGTTCGGGGTTCAGACACACTTTCTCGTTTATCTAGATTAAAAACACATCTCTTTGGCCAAGCATTCAAATAATGCATCTCATAAATTTTGGACTGCAGTTATATCTGATCAAATATGCATTATTATTCTTTAGCTTGGGTTAAACTAATTAATTTTACTTGGCTGGAACAGCAGCTACGCTAATTATGTCTCTATTTGTTTCTCTGTTTCTGCTGGATTTACATCCCGTGGTAACTATGATTTACGCAAGCTCCAGTCTGGATCCAGAACACCAGAGAAGAGATGATGCCAGCCCCTCAGAGGACCTCAGATGATGCTAACCCAGAGACAACATACAGAACTACCACATTTGCTATAAGTTTGATTGCATAATTGCTGTTAATAGTGTTAATCGTCTGTTTGTTTACGTCTTTTTATTGATTTTTCTGAACATTTCTGCCATATGCACATGAACTGACAGTCACCACTGATAAGCTACTACTAAATATTGTAGAAACTTAATTTTCTGTAAAGTTGCTTTGTAATGATTTGTATCGTAAAAAGCACTATACAAATAAACTTGAATTGAATTGAATTGAATTAATGTATTTTTGCACGAGAGATCTGTTAGTGCAATGTAGTTTTGTGGTTCACCATTGTGCTGGAGAGTAGAGCCTGTGCTTCACTCAATGATGAGGCACAAACACTGATGTTCTACTGCTTTATATAAAGACAGTAAATGTGGAGTCGCTGATACAGTGATGATCTGTGGGTTAAGTATTTCAGCACATGCATGTGTGCTGCAACAATTTGAGTAAAAGTCATGTTTTTAGTTGCTTTACTATTACACGTTAAGTGTTTGCAGTTTTATATTAAGAATTATTCCTTCTCAGTGGACTCAAATGAAATAAGTTCACAGTACTAACATCATATGAATGCTAGTTTTTAAACTCGAACTGTTTGAAGCAGTGGGAGCGGAGTAAATTGACGGAGTTGTAAATTAACGGTAGAGCTGTAAATTAACAGTACCTGACTGGCATCCCTGCTGCCAGTAAATTACTGTTATTTAACAGCACTATTTTTTTTACAGTGTATCACATTGTGAGTGTATATTAGCACCTTTTGTTGTTTTCGCGTGGTATCTGGTAGAGCGTTTGGACACGGAAGCGGTGACTTGTGACGTCAGACTTAACAAGCAGATCCTCCTTGTTTTTTAATGTGGAAGTTAGCTGTTTTCTGTGAATGTCTGAAATTCATTAGTCACTGAATAATGAGAAGAATAACAAAGTGCAGTAAATGGTGCTACAAACCAGTGTGTGCATAAGACAATACAAACACCAGTCTGCAATAAGGGACTGATAAAATAGCTGGAATGCGGCATGTAATGCATTTAAGCTGCGGGCGATTCCATCCCTTATCCTCTCTCTACAACTTCATTTACTGTCTATTCTTCATTGTACTATGTAATGTAAATATTAAATAGATAATAACTGTCTGTTAACAGAAACTTCATCTACTCTCACTACTAGTGGAGAAGGTGAAATAACAGTTGACTCCGCTGTCATAATACATTCAAATACGGTTTTGCAGAAATGTATTTAATAAAAACATATTGCATATATAATAAATACATTTTATGATAAACGTGATTCATAAATTCATATACTCGAGTTCAGTATAACAAAAACACAAAAAACACATCAAATATGGTGACATTTATATAACAGCATCATAAAAGTTATGAGAAGGACATACTGGACTTACCGATTAATAAAGCAGAACTTGTAAGCTGTGGTTTACAGCAGTCTTATTGAGATATATCCAGCTGCAGACCCGCAGCACCAGACCTAGAAGTGAGGGGCGGAGTTATTGACAATAAGAGAGAACGATGAGTGGTCTTTAATGTTTTTGCTGTCATATCTTACACGAAAATTAACCATGTTTTTTTGTAGTAAATCCATAGCACCTCATTATAAACCATAGTTTTTGTAGAAAAACCATAGAAACTACATTATAAACCATGTTTTCGCAGTAAAACCATAGCACCTCATTATAAAACATGTTTTTTGCAGTAAAACCATAGTAACGACATTATAAACCATGGTTTTTGTAGTAAAACCATAGTAACTACATTTCGAACTATGGTTTTACTGCAGTAAACATGATTTAGCTATAGTTTTTGTAGAAAACCATAGTAATTGCAAAATGAACTGTGGTTTACCACAGCATTTGCAGTAGAACATTACATAATAGCCCATGTTTTTTTGTAGTAAAACCATAGCAACTACATTATAACCCATGTTTTTTGTAGTAAAACCAAAGCAACAACATTATAAACCAAGTTTTTTTTTTTTGTAGTAAAACCATAGCACCTCATTATAAACCATGTTTTTTTTTTTTTTGTAGTAAAACCATAGCAACAACATTATAAACCATGGTTTTTGTAGTAAAACCATAGCAACGACATTACAAACCATGGTTTTTGTAGTAAAACCATAGCAACAACATTATAAACCATGGTTTTTGTAGTAAAACCATAGCACCTCATTATAAACCATGGTTTTTTTGTAGTAAAACCATAGCAACGACATTATAAACCATGTTTTTTGTAGTAAAACCATAGCACCTCATTATAAACCATGGTTTTTGTAGAAAAACCATAGTAACTACATTATAAACCATGGTTTTTGCAGTAAAACCAAAACCATAGCACCTCATTATAAACCATGGTTCCTCAGGCTGCGTTGAACGCTATGGGGGAACGCCTTCAGCGTTAGCGACTAGTGACGTCACAGGCGGGGTGACGTAAGCGACCAGGAAGCTATAAAAGCACATGCCACGCAGCTGGCTTCAGCTTTCTTGTCTTTCAGCCAGCGCTCTGCGTGTGCTTGTGTTATCAGTCTGTCTTGTGAGTCCTATTTGGTGTTGTCTGTCCTTATTAGCTCCAATATGTCTAAGAGCAAAGCTAAGACAAAACACGTGGGCGATAGCAGATCACGTTTCAGATTGTGTGTTCCTCTATGCACGCGCTATATTACGAGCGGGGATACACACAGTCTGTGCATGGTCTGCTTGTGAGCGAAGCATGCTGAGATGGCTCTCGAGGGAGCCAGCTGTCCGCATTGTGAACGATTGCCAATGTGGACGCTTCGCTCTCGGAAGGCTCTCTTCGAGGATGGTTCTCTTCGAAGGACCCAGTGTTCCCCGCGGGTCTGACCCCGTTCTGCTGAGGCAGAGCTGCAGTTGTGGGGTTCGCAGGTAAATCTGACAGAGGGAATGGAGACGGGCGAGTCCCTATCTCCTTCCTCATCTGCCAGATCGGGCGCCCAATCCCTGGGATCGGAAGCCCACTCCGCAGTTTCTTCCCCCCGGGGAGAGGGATCGACACACTGCCTATCTTCCTCCGAGGAGGTTAATGGGGAGAGTGTAGAAGAGGATCCGCCTCCTCAATCACCCCAGTTTGAGGAGCTCTTAAAGGTGGTTACTCGCGTGGTGGCCAAGCTTAACATTGACTGGCCCACCAAAAAACAATCTGAACCGCAGTATAGCAAGCTTGATGAACGCTTTCTGCGAGGCAACCACCTCCATGCCAGAGCCTACCCTTTTTTCACAATCTGCATGATGAGATTAACAGATCGTGGAATCGGCCATTCTCAGCCTGCCTCTTCATCCCTGCGTCAGACTACTATGGCAATGCAGTGGGGCTGGGAGAGCGCAGTTTCAGAGCGATGCCATGGGTGGAAACAGACGCTTGCAAGCTATCTGTCCCCCGGGGGTGCATCATCTCTGAAGGCTCTGGTGCTGCCTTTCAAGCCACTCCGAACAACTTCGGCTTTGGTGGGCAAAGGGTATGCGGCAGCAGGTCAGGCTGGTGCATGTCTGCATACAATGGCTGTGTTACAGGCATACCAAGCCGACCTGAAAGAGCTCGATTAGGGAGAGGAGATCAAGTCCAACGACATCACTGAATTAAGGCGGACCACTGATCTCTCCCTCCTCTCCACCAAAGAGACCGCTCTGATGACATGAGGGGATCAGGACTTCAGAGGGCGCTCCCTACTGGGGTAGAGTGGGGTACGCCACATTACATGGTGCCCGTCTCGCCCCAGTGCCCTCGGGATGTCGGTCTGCTAACCCTGCCAGAGCTCCAGGGCGCAGCTGCTTCCAGCGAGCGCTGTTCTCAGTTTCTTCCGCCCGTGAGCCTAGCGGAACTGAGAGGCTCGCTACCCCTTCGGGGGTCTCTAAAACAGTTAGATCGGTTGCCCCCGATGGTCCTCCGCTTCAGGGCACCGATATAGCTGCCTCAAGAATACCAGAGGTCAGTCTCGAGAGCACCTCATTATAAACCATGTTTTTTTTTTTTTTTTTTTGTAGTAAAACCATAGCAACAACATTATAAACCGTGGTTTTGTTTAATAAAACCATAGCAACAACATTACAAACCATGGTTTTTGTAGTAAAACCATAGTAACTACATTACAAACCATGTTTTTTTTGTAGTAAAACCATAGCACCTCATTATAAACCATGTTTTTTTTTGTAGTAAAACCATAGCACCTCATTATAAACCATGTTTTTTGTAGAAAAACCATAGTAACTACATTATAAACCATGTTTTTTGTAGTAAAACCATAGCACCTCATTATAAACCATGGTTTTTTTTTTTGTAGTAAAATCATAGCACCTCATTATAAACCATGGTTTTTGTAGAAAAAACATAGTAACTACATTATAAACCATGGTTTTGGCAGTAAAACCATAGTACAGTAGGTGGCCATCCAAAATGGTGGTTCTACTCTCTCCACATGGACACGTACCGCCGCCGCGTCTGCAAAGTGCATTTGCAGCTTTTGACCGCTGAGTGGCGCTATAATCACAAGTTTTCAAACAAGCGCATCAAAGCACATTTTCACAAATAGACGTCAGCTTTGCCTCACCGATGTCTTATATTTGACTGCAGTCGGGGAAAATGAAAGAAAAACACTGTAGGCTATTTAAAATATTTAATATACACAGATAAAAGTTTACTCCTTATGAAGATTATGTGCATTTATATTTAAGCAGGATAAATGTCAAGCCTAGGAGCCTATGCTTATATTTTCTCTACACCATATTTTACATTTGACACATTTAAATAGATGTGTTATATTATTCAAAAGAAATTGTGGTTTACTTTGCATCGAAGCATTAAAAGTGGTAGCCTATTGTGAGCTAGGCTTGCGTGTTTTATAAATTATTTTCTTTATTTTATTAAAACGTGAGGCACTGTATAATTTTGCTTCCATTATTTAGGCCTAATTAAAACAAGAAACGAATAAATTAAACCTGCACGATTTAACTAAATCATTGAAACTCTAAAGAATGGACTGATTAATAAAACGTCCTCACGTTTAAACACAAGTTCTCTCATTATAATCAACGAAATGCACACGATGTAAAAAAGAGCTTCATTAATTGACAACTTCAGTCTTCTTTCCTTGCTTTCATGTAATTTAAGTAAAGTAAAAAAATATATAAAAAATAAAAAATAAATGAATTGCAGCCACATTTAAATGCAGGTTTGTATAATATTCCGTAAAATATCAGTGCAAGATTTGTTCGGCGCGCATGATGCTGAGTGCACGTGCAGCATTTATTCTTATTTGTCTACATATTTTATCTTCATTACAAATCTTGTTTAGTTTTATTTTGGATAATTTAATCTGTGAATGTTGCATTTTTCTTTAAAGGCGCGTCCATGTGGAGAGAGTCAGCACTGTGAATTTCATCTTGCAGCCGACAAGAAAACATTTGTTTATTAATAAATAATTAAAATGTCTCCTTTTTCACAATTATTAGGCTTTTTCTGCCTGTGCTTTGTGGCAAACTTAATGTATGTGCTCATTATAGATTATAGATGTAAATTTAATATAAACCTGCGATTAGTTGAATAATGCAACGAATAATGACAAATGAATGACTAGTAACTAGAGGATGTTTTTTAGGCCATAGGCCTATCGCCCAGCCCTAATGCAACAGTTTGCATCTTTTTTTTTTTTTTTTTTTTTTTGAGTTAAGGCAACTTCCTCTGAAATTAAGTTATAATAACTAATAAACTTTTTTTGCGCTGTTAGTCAACATTTGAAGTGGATCAAACCTTTCTTTAAAGTTGTTCTAAAACCAATATGTCCTAAAACCTGTTCTGCAAGTTTGAAACCCTCATAAGACACGGTCCATATGAAAGAGCAAGAAATTCACACCTTTATCTCTAACCCCACAAGCTATACAGAACTACCCCCAACCCCCTCCAGCTGAACTGAACTTGGTCTGTTTTTGGCTGCGAGGAATGCTGTGTTGTCATGTTACTGGGTTGAAACATGCCTGCACTCACAGCAGCCGTTCTCTTTTTATTCATTATTTTCTCGCAGCCCATATTATTATTTTCACTAGACCAAAATAACAAATTATCAATTGATAATTAATCATTATTTTTGTGAAAATCATTGTTATTTGTAAACATAGGGGTTTGAGGAAGGCTTTAAGACCAAGCGGAATCCTCCGTCAGCTGCTCCCGCTTCACAGCGCGCCAATTCAACTTGAATTTCAATACTATTAAACTGACTTTAAAATCTCAAGGAGATTATAAGTTGAAACAGTAAAATGTCACAGTGCATGTTAACCTAAATGAACTTGTATCTCATAAAGAATCAGAATAAATTGATTGCATGTTAGCATAAAACTAACAATATATTTTGACTTTTTTTTTTTTTTATAATTAACAATTCCTGTATAAAATGTGCCAGCAACCTTTATATCACACATTTTGAAATCGCCCACAGCTGAGCAACGCGAGAGGCAGATTGAGCGCGCAAAGTGTGTGATGCACAAAGTCATTTTCAGATGCAATGGAAAAATAAAGCTGGATAAAAACATACACGAAAACTCGTAAATAGTTAATAACATAGCCTAGATTAGGCCCATACTCTGTTCCTAAGTATATAATGTAAATTTGTTAACCCTCAATAGGCCTAACACATTTTAACCAATTAATCTCCTATTTTCGTTTGCTGCATGTTTTTTTTTATATATATATGTATATATATATGCCTATATATGTAATGACTGTTTAATAACAATAGCATGCATACGAGCCTTTGTGTAAAGGTCTTTCTTTACATTTTTGATGAGTAGACTGTAACCTAAGACTATCCTTTAAGGATGTTATAATGTATATTATAATGTTATTGCTGTTTTTCTTCCTTTCATTTTACAATTACATTCAGTTCGCAATCCGTCCCTTTGCGCCACCTGGCGGTAGTTTCGTGAATGATTTTAACACGCGACTGACTTGCAGTTAACGCCGCGGCCCTACGGCGGCGGTACGCGCAGCGGTATTACCCATTTTGGTTGTCTACCTACTGTAACTACACTATATAAACCATGTTTTTTTTTGTAGTTAGTAAAAACCTAGCACCTCATTATAAACCATGGTTTTTGTAGTAAAACCATAGCACCTCATTATAAACCATGTTTTTTTGTTTGTTTGTTTGTTTTTTGTAGTAAAACCATAGCACCTCATTATAAACCATGTTTTTTTTTTGTAGTTAACCATAGCACCTCATTATAAACCATGTTTTTTTGTAGATATTGTAGAAACCCCCCTAAACTCCCCCCACTCACCATCATGAACAGCACTGTGGCTGCAGTGGAGTCATTCAGATTCCTGGAAACCACCATCTCTCAGGACCTGAAGGGGGACAATCACATTGACTCCATTGTTAAAAAAAGGCCCAACAAAGGTTGTACTTCCTTCGCCAACTGAGGAAGTTTAACCTGCCACAGGAGCTGCTGAAACAGTTCTACTCAGCTGTCATTGAGTCTGTCCTGTGTACTTCAATAACTGTCTGGTTTGGTTCAGCTACAAAATCAGACATCAGAAGACTACAGAGAACAGTTCGGACTGCTGAAAGGATTATTGGGTGCTCCCCTGCCCACCCTTCAAGAACTGTATACATCCAGAGTGATTTTCTGAGCCCTTTTTCCCTTTTCCTCACTTTTCCTTTTCCTCCCTCTCATCCAAGTTACCCCCTTTTTTGAACTTTTGCCATCTGGCCGGCGCTTCAGAGCCGCAAAACTACCAGGACAGTCAGGCACAGAGGTACACAGTTTCTTCCCCCAGGCAATCTACCTCATGAACAGTTTTTTAAATGTTTCCCACTTATGCAATAAAAATGTGCAATATTCTTATATTTATTTGTTATCCCTCCATCCAAGAACATATCTGCATCTGTTCAAACAATTTATTTATTTGGATTTTTTTTTTTTGTGTGTGTGTTGTTGTTGTCTCTGTGTACTGGAAGCTTATGTCACTAAAACAAATTCCTTGTATGCGTAAGCATACTTGCCAAATAAAGCTCTTTTTCCATGATTCTGATTCTGATCTAGTAAAACCACAGCACAGCAACCTCACACAGGGCTAGATAGGAAACGCGGGGGTGGATCTTACTGTACTTCGGCCAGTACAAAAGTTTACTGCCTCATCCAACATCAAAACTGAACTGTTTAATACACAATCCCTCACAAACAAATCATGCTTTATACTTGATCATATTCAGGAAGAAAAACTGGACATAATGTGTCTCACAGAATCCTGGCAACAACCAGATGTTTATTCTGTCCTAAATGAGACCTGTCCTCCTGGCTATTGTTACCTCCAAAAAAGCACGGTTTACTGGACGGGGGGGTGGCGGCCTAGCTGTTATCTACCACCAGTTATCTAGAGCTGTCCCCTTTGACCATCCTTGAGCTGTCTTCCTTTGAATGTCTGGCATTTAGTTGTAAGGCCCCCCTTCCCAATGACAGTATTACCAATTTACAGACCTCCCAAAACAAACACAGGTTTCATCTCAGAGTTATACAATTTTTCTTTTAAACTTTTTGTACAACTTCATCAAATATATTAATACTTGGAGATTTTAATATACATGTCAACAACCCCACTTGTCACTTTGCCTCAGAATTTCTGCAGTTACTGGAATGCCTAAACCTCAGACAACATGTCGATGTCCCTACACATATTAAGGGGAACACTCTCGACTTGGTGATTACTGAATCTGCCTCTCTAGGTCCACCGACTGTGTATGATCTGGGCGTATCTAACCATAAGGTCATTTCCGTGGAGCTGCTTTTTCTGTGTTCCCTATACCAAACCAAAGCGTGTAATGCGTTTTAGAAACCTAAAAAATATAAACACAGAAAACCTGACTTTAAGCCTTCAAAATCTACAATTTGCAAATATATCATCGGTCACTGAATCCGTGGGATTTTACAATGACACTCTGAGCAACATCTTGGATCATTATGCACCCATTAAAGTTAGAACAATTAATTCTCATGCTCAGCTCCCTGGTTCACAAGTGACCTGTGGAAAAATGAAGGCAGCTGGACGTGCCATGGAGCGGCAGTACAAAGCATCTGGACTTACCGTTCACAAGCTGGGTTATCGGGATCACCAAAAATCTTACTCAAAGTTCGTCAAAGCTGCACGGTCAGAGCATTATTCACGCATCATTCAAAATAGTCATGGAAATTCCAAACAGTTCTTCTCCACCATAAATCATCTTCTCAAACCACAAACTGCTTCACAGGAGCTTCAGAAGGAGCTTCAGAAGAAGATTGTTATGAATTTATGGCTTTTTTTTAGGACAAAAATAGCCAAAATTCGTTCATCTCTTGCTGTGCACTCCCCATCATCTGTTCTAACTGCAAAGGTTCTAGAAAAAGTAGTTGCTAGTTACCTTCAGGACCACCTCAAATACAATAATATCTATGAAAAGTTTTCAGTCTGGCTTCTGCTCCGCCCATAGCACAGAAACAGCCTTAGTGAGAGTCACAAATGATCTGCTGATGACAGCTGACGCTGGCTCACCATCACTCCATATCCTCCTGGATCTCTCAGCAGCATTTGATACCATTGATTTCATAACATCCTTCTTAACCGGCTACATCACTCCATTGGACTTAATAATAATGTCTTGCGCTGGTTTGAGTCATACCTCACAGACAGCTCTGAATTTGTGGCCATGGGAAAACAATTCAAGGTCCTGTACGCATGTTGTTGGGTGTGGGGTTCCACATGGTTCAATTCTTGGACCCATTTTATTTACTCTTCTACATGCTTCCTCTGGGAAAGTCATCCGGCGTCTAGTAATTTCATTTCACTGTTATGCTGATGACACACAACTGTATATAAAAATGGATAATAACTCATCACCATCAACTTTATCCATAATCACTGCCTGTCTAGAGGAAATAAGCACATGGATGAATCATAATTTTGCCATAGCACCCACTGTTCAGCTGAACAGTTCAAAAACAGAAGCAATCCTCATTAGTTTTCTCCAAATCAGATCAGAACATCTACCATAACCCCGCATTACTTTTTTGGCCAGGGTCATTCCACTATCATCAATCAGTTACAAATCTTGGTGTCAGGCTGATCCTTATTTAACCTTTGAGTCTCACATTAAGCAAACTTTGCAAGACATCATTTCATCACCTCAGAAACATTGCCAGACTCCGTCCCACATTAACTTTACGTGATGCTGAGAAACTTGTCCATACCTTTGTCTCTGCCTGCCCAAGAGCATTTTCAGAAACTTCAGCACATTCAGAACACTGCAGCTCGGACCCTGATGAGAGTTCGCAAATATGAACACATCACACCAATCCTTCAATCCCTACATTGGCTTCCTATTCCAGCCCGGATTGAGTACAAAAGTTTCCCTCCCTCACACACGGAGGGGGGGTCACTGTATCCATGGAAATGCCCCCAGTTACCTTCAAGAACTACTTAAACCACAGATCCCGCCGTACGTTCCCTTCACTCCACAAACACTTATCGGCTCCTTCCCCCAAGGACTAAGACTCGCACCATTGGTGACAGAGCTTTCTGTGCCGCTGCTCCTATCCTGTGGAATGCCCTCCCTGAACATCTGAGGGCACCACAAAGAACTGATATTTTTTTAAAAAGTGTCTTAAAACATACCTTTTTAAAAAGCTTTTAATGTTTAAATTTCTTTTAAACCTTTAATGTTAAAATCATTGTTTAGTTTAAATTGCCTTTTTTTATTATGCCTTTCTGTAGCACTTTGAGATTTAAAAAAAAAAATCATTATTATTAATTATTATAGCACCTCATTATAAAAAACCATGTTTTTGTTTTTTGTTTTTGTTTTTGTAGGTAAAGCCATAGCACCTCATTATAAACCATGGTTTTTTGTAGTGTAAAAGTTCTGCTTCCCCTGCCGCCATCCAGCGAGAGGAGAGAGAGAGAAAGAGCAAACATTTCTCTACAAAGAGCCTTTTTTTCCAGCGTTGTTTCAAACGCCGGCTCGTCATTGCAGCTCGTGCAGAACGCTCAGGGAGCTGAGAAGCACGACAGACTTGGCACTATGTGCTACTAAGAGCACTGCCCAGGCCATAGGGCGCTCGATGGCTAGCAATGGTCGTCCTGGAGCGTCAATTTAGCTAAAACCTGACAGAGATCAAGGACGTGACAAAGTCCTGTTGGACGCGCCGATCTCCCCCAGCCAGCCTCTTTGGACCAGCAGTGGAAGGGTTCGCCGAAACGCTTCACTGAGGCACAGAAAGTCGTCCCAGGGCGATGCGACATTACCTGCCAAAGCGTGCTTCATCTGCTGCTGCCAGTCGCCCCCAGCAGCAAGTGCCGACTCACTCGCCAGCCTCCAAAGCAAGCGCCCACTGCTGCTGCCGCTGCCCAGCCTGAGAAATCCGAGTCTCGACACCGTTCTCGCTCGGCCACCAGACGGTTTCATTCTGTTGTTCCCCCTAAGTGCCAGGGGACTCCGCGCCCAAGATAGTTGCTGGACCCCGCACCGCCGCCGTCATCCTGATTACAGGCAAGAAAGAGGAGGGGGCTAAGTACTCGCCACGGCTGGACCACCCCCCCAAAACTGCCCCCCTTGTGTGTTCTGCCGTCCACCTCATCCAAGTTTGTCAGGTGTCCCCGATGAAGTGTGTTGTTATTTTGCTGCGAACGACGATGGGCCCATTCTAGCGCCCAGGCACAGCAAAGTGCTGTGATAGCGCACAATATAAAAAACCCACCCTTTCACAAAAAGAGCAGTTTTCCTCTCATATCACTCATGAGTGCTATGTCCCCGTGCAGCGGGAACAAGCACTCGAGCTAATTCAACCCCTTGTCCGTCCGGCCCGGGCCCACACAATGGCCAAGCCATTCCCGGAGTGTCAGATTGGGTTATGGGAATAATAAAATCACGGCTAACTCCCAACAGTTCGCATGACAACCCCGCGCTTCTGCAGGGTGGTCACCACTTCAGTACACAATGAGAACGCTCACGTTGTGTGTGGCCGAAGTGGGAAAATCTTGCTGGTGGAAGGAGCCCATAGAAGTTGTTCCCCCAGCTCATACAGCCGGTACTTCCCCCTAGTTCCCAAGAAGGATGGCGGGCTTGCACCCCATCCTCGATCTAAGACGTCTGGGAACGTGTGCCCTCATGAGACGGCGCTTCAGAAATGATCACACTGAAAAAATCCTCCTCGCAAAATACGCCTCAGGGATTGGTTTCTTTTCGCTGGAAACTGAAAGACAACCTTATTTTCACATCCACATAGCCCCCCCATCACAGGCTGTTCTTGAGATTCGCCTTTCAAGAGTGTGGGCTCTTACCAGTACAGGGTCCTCCCCTTCGGGTTGTCTTTTGGGGCTCCTTGCAACGTTTACAAAGTTGTGCATGGATGCGGCTCTCTCCCCTCTAAGGCAGAAGGGGATCCGCATTCGGACAATTACCTCGATGACTGGCTGGTTCTGGGCTCAGTCAGAGGTGGAGGCCTTTGAGTTACAGAACCCGAGCAGGGAATGCCACCTGGAATGCCTGGGGGCTCAGGGTGAATTTTGCCAAAAGAGTTTCGCTGTCTCCCAGCCAACGGATGCCGTTTTGGGGACCAGTTGCTCGACCTCAAGGTCTACGTAGCAACTATAGCGGTGTTACACGACCCTATAGCAGACCAGTTGGTGGGCAAACAACGACGCTCAAGGTCTACGTAGCAACTATAGCGGTGTTACACGACCCTATAGCAGACCAGTTGGTGGGCAAACAACGACATTGTTGTTCAATTTATGAGTGGTGACAGAAGGCTAAATCTGCCTTGCCCTCTCACTATCCCTTCATGGGACCTGCCCACGGTGCTGAGAGCCTTAAAGGGTGCCCCCTTTGAGCCGCTACGATCCATCAGCCTGAAGGCGCTGTCGCTGAAGACCGCTCTGCTACTGGCACTAGCATCTGTAAAGTGCATGGGCGATTTGCAAGCACTCTCGAAAGCCCCTAATTGCCTGGAATTCGGGCCTAACAACTTGAAGGTCATCCTGAAACCAAGGCATGGCTATGTACCAAAGATGCTCTCCACACCCTTCAGAGCACAAGTGGTTACTATCTCTGCGTTACAAAACACAGAGGAAGATCGAGAGCTAAATCTACCATGTCCTGTAAGGGCACTGAAAGCCTACACGGAGCGCTCTGCGCTGATAAGGCAATCAGAAAAGCTCTTTGTATGCTTTGGAGGACGCAATGGTTGCCGGTCTCAAAGCAAAGGCTTTCTAAGTGGATTGTGGATGCGATTCAACTAGCCTACTTTTCCTTGGGCCGCTGCAATGCTTTACATTGGGTGGAAACCCATTCGATGGAGACCCAGTCTCTTCATCTTGGAGGCATGGTCTAAGCGGTATGACTATTGCAGAAATTTGTCGCGGTAGGCGGTTTGGAACTCGCCGTCCACATTTGGTAGATTTTATAATATAGACATCCCAGCACTTCATGCTAGAATTTTACTTTCTGTGTAGGGTCACCTTTTGTTCCTCAGTCTCGTATCTTGGCCATTCTTTGCCCAAGACTCAAATATGCTTATGTCACGCTTCGGTCCCTTAGGAGGCGAGGCCGATCTGAGCATGGGACAAGCAATCAAGCTAAGGCCAGATATAACCTCACTAGGCTTATTCTGCTCCTAGTTGTTATTGTCATATCTTGGTACATCATATATCAAGTATGGTGCATTAGTCATTACCCCTTCTTAGCCGCAGTGATTGAACTGGGTTCCCATGGCGTCTTAGGCAGGCGCTTGAAATGCAGTGAAGTATTTGAAGAGGGGAAGCGTGCTCGGTTACTAGCGTAACCTGGGTTTCATGAACTTCTGAAGCTTGAGTGCTGCGTTCCTTATTCAGCGTATGCTAAAGAGGCTGCCGCGGCTTGAATTAAAATTAAGCTTCCAGTGGAAAGTGCTCCTAAATGCCGCAATGGCCGAAGCCAGTAGCTTATATAACCAGAGGCCCCGCTACATTCTGGCGAGGCTTAGGACTTGGCTGCCATGGGAAGACGCAGTGCACCGCTACCGAGCCATTGGTTCATTTCTATACTACACTGCACGAACCGATGGACGTGCAGTTTCATAAGGCTTCAGTTCAGGAGAAAAAAATACGTTTTTCCCATAGCGTCTTATCAGACGCAGTACTCATTCCCATATTTCAGGGAACCGAGGTTATGTTAGTAACCGAGTATGTTTTTGTAGTAAAACCATAGCACCTCATTATAAACCATGTTTTTTGTAGAAAAACCATAGTAACTGCATCATAAACCATGTTTTTTGTAGTACAACCATAGCACCTCATTATAAACCATGTTTTTTTTTTTTTTTTTTTTTTTTTTGTAAATCTATAGTTTGTAGTAAATTCATAGCACTGTAAAAAAACAGAAAGCAACAACACAAAAAACCATTTTTTTTAGTAAAAAAATAATACACCACTACCTCGGTAGAAAACCATGGTTTTTGTAGTAAAACCATAGTAACTACACTATAAACCATGTTTTTTTGTAGTAAATTCATAGCACCTCATTATAAACCATGGTTTTTGCAGTAAAACCATAGTAACGACATTATAAACCATGTTTATTTGTAGAAAAATCGTAGCACCTCATTATAAATTCTCTCTCTCTCTCTCTCTCTCTCCATAAACCACTATTTTTGTAGTACAACCATAGCACCTCATTAACAACCTAAAAACCAATTTTTTTTTTTTAAAAAAAACCAAAGCCAAACTAAATAACAAACAATCCATTTTTTATTACAACCATAAAACCTCATTCCACCAGATGCAGTCTGTATCCAAGTCAGATGGTCACTGCAGTCCTGCCCAGATCCAATGCATTATCCAGCCCAGATGGTGGATCAGCACCTAGAAAAGGACCTCTACAGCCCTGAAGAAGAGCAAGCGGAGACCAGGACAACAGGAAGCCCCAGAGACAGATCCCCTGTAGGAGACCTTGTCTCAGATGACCACTGGGACAAGACCACAAGGAAAGGATGATTCTTCTGCACAATCTCGACTTTGCTGCAGCCTAGAATTGAACTGCTGGTTTAGATCTGGTCAGAGGAGAGGCTGATTTTCCGGACTGAGCCTGGTTTCTCCCAAGGTTTTCTCCATTCTGTCACCGGAGCGGAGTTTTAGTTCTTCTGCGCTGCTGTCGCCTCTGGCTTGCTTTAGTTAGGGATTAACTTCATTTACAGATATATCGTTGACTTGATTACAGAGTGTATTGCACAGATACGATTTAAACTGAACTGAGCTGCTTATGATGACATCACTAGATTCAATGATGAACTGCCTTTAACTGTCATTTTGCAATATTGACGCACTGTTTTCCTAATTAATGTTGTTCAGTTGCTTTGACACAATCTTTTTTGTTTAAAGTGCTATATAAATAAAGGTGACTTGACTTGAAAAACACCTTATATTCAGGTGTGCATAATTAAGCAGATTTTCTTTTACAGGTAAAATAGGCCTAAAAAAAAAATTTAACTTAAAAAAAAATGATTAAATCCTCATGAGAAGGATGCAATACTACTGCAATACTAGAAATTGCAAAGTTAAGGCATGACCAATGGACAGCAAAATGCTCATTGGGTCAGCACGGACTGAAAAAAAAAACGGGTAGAGAAGAAAAGACATCTAGAATGTATTTATTTCAAAAAACAGAAAAAAAACAGTGATATTCTGAAATATTATTGCAATTTCTAATATTTAAAATATATTTTATGCCTGTGAAGCAAAGCTGAATTTTCAGCATCATTTCTCCAGTCTTCAGTGACACATGATCTTCAGAAATCATTCTAATATGCTGATTTATAATCAGTGTTGAAACAGTTGTGCTGCTTCATATTTTTTTGGAACCTGTTACTTTTTTCTTTGATTCTTTGATTAATAAAAAGTTAAAAAAGAACAGCATTTATTCAAAATATAAATCTTATCTAACCATGTAAATCTTTTCTATAAATTTTGTCCATTTAACACATCCTTGCTGAATAAAGTTTATTTAACTTTCTTTTAATGTTTTTAAAAGTTCCTTTAAAAAAGAAAGTGAAAAATTTCTGACCCCAAACTTTTGAATACTGTATATTTTAACACAAAATCTCTATTTTGAATAAACAGTTATTTTTAACGTTTAATCTGTCAAACATTTCAGGTCCCAAAAAAATATTAAGCAGTACCACTTTTTCCAACACTGACTATAAATCAGCATATTAGAATGATTTCTGAAGGATCATATGACAGTAATGATGCTGAAAATTCAGCTTTGCATCACAGGAATTAATTATATTTTAAAGTATATTAAAATAGAAAACATTTCTTTTAAATTGCAATAATATTTCACAATATTATTTTTTTTTTAAATAATATTCAGTATTTTTTTATCAAATAGATAAGCTACAGCCTTGATGAGCTTAAGAAACTTCTTTAAAAAAAACTTTACTGATAAACTTTTGAAAGGCAGTGTATTATACTGTAAAAATAAAAATAAAAATAAAAATAAAAATAAAATTATCAGGTAACCTAAAATGTACATAATTTGGTTACAGTAAGGGTCAAATCAAATATAGCACATTAAAGTTAAAAGTTACACACTGTTTTGTGTGTGTGCTGTACAGGGTTTAAAGATGAATGTTTTTGCTCAAGTGCCCGAAATGGAGAAAATTTTTGCTCAGCAAGAAAAATATTAGAGGGAACTTTGCAGCTGAATGGACATTATTGCACTTATTACATGGCTGCACTCTTAAAAAAAGGTTCTTAAATGGTTCTTTTGCAGGGTGTATAGTTCCATGAAGAACCTTTAAAGGGGTCATATAATGTAGCTAAAAAGAACATTACTTGGTGTATTTGGTGTAATGCAATGTTTATGTGGTTTAAGGTTAAAAAAATGAATTACCATACAAATAACATAAATTATTCTCCTCTCCTTAAACAAACATTTATACAAAACAAATCCCATCGTAACTAAAAAGTGAGATGTGCTCTGATTGGCCAGATGTGCACATCAAATCATCGCTTTGTTTAATCAGTTTAGTCAATGTACTGTTAGGAGTAACTGAATAACTCAAGATATTGGTTTATTTCACATCAGAGGGAGTGTAAGGCACATTTATAAACCGAATAACTTGAATAATTTGTGGATTAGTGCGTACTGGAGACACGAACCGTTTCAAACGATTCAGTATGATTTGGTGAACTGGTACGACAGGTTCACTAAGAAGATCCGGTTAAATAGAAAGATTTGTTCGTGATCCAGACATCACTAGACGAGACAAAACAAATAAAACCCATTACAACAAGTAGGCATTTGTTGCATCCAGTGGGGACATAATTACTGATTATAATGACTTATACTGTCTTTTTACGTGTTGCGTTGCATAACATGCAGCGCAAACATAAAACCATGTCTGCATTTCTGATCAGAGAAAGGACAAAGAACAAGTGCTACTCTACACTGCTCAAAACTCACATTTGAATAATCATTGGAAAATTATTTAATTATTGGCAAATTATTTAAATATAAAAAAAAAACGTACTTACAGGCAGTGAGTCAGAAGCGGCAGACTGTCCTTGCAAAGTTTGAACTGCCCAACTTTATAGAAACAGCCTTTGTGCCACAGACGCATTGCAGGCTACTGGTTCAGGAAACAGTCCTCGTCCTCCATAAAATGTGCTGCACACATCTGAATATTTGGGTTGGACTGTTCTGGAACAGTGTTGAAATACAATAACCACTGATTTCTAGTTATGCCCTCTTTTGGAAGCCTAAACAAAGTATTTTTGCTTTCACAACAAAACAGTGACTCCACAACATGACAGTGGTGGCAACAGAGAGAATAAAAGTTACGCCTTCTTTCTTTGCGTGAACATTTGGGTGGCGTTATGCAAATCTTACCACATAGTGACGTAGAGATGTGGGGGCGTGTTAGAACGAGCTCTTTGGGTTTGGCCGTGTCAGGCCGTGTTTGCCTGTGTGTAAAGTTCTGGGCCGAGTTTCCCGATAACGATTGATCTTAGCGCTTAAGAACGTTTTTTCTCTGAGTAATTTCTAACGATTGTTGGTTATTGTTTCCACGTCGTTTCCCAACAATTCCACGTAGAAAGCAATGCGCACGTAGCTGTGCTTTAAGTGCTACTAAGGAGACGCTATCCGTTTGTCAAGTGCTGAAACGTCACCTTAAAGAATGGCTCTTAACTGTAGTAAACAATAGTTTATTGACGTTAACCTAATACTGCGTTCCAGACAGACAACTTGGATATAATAACTATAATACAATACAATATTATGGGCCTGCATGTATCAGAAGGCTATCTATTTGCTCACACACGAGCAGCTCCGTTTCATCTCGGAGACGCATTCTGTCTTTGCGCTTTCCAAATTCTGCGTTGTATAATAGCAAATCAAATCATGGCATGGCGCAACTCTAAAAAGAGGGGAATGGAAGATGAGACTCTGATTGGTTTATCGTGCGTTACGCCCAAAAAACACCCATTACTCATTAAGAATAAGGGACAACACAGTGTTTTAGACCATCGCCCGTGGCGTAACCCGTTTTCCGTCGTTAAAATAGCTAAAGTGGATTTGGACTGCCTACAAGAGTGCACCTCGCGTTAAGCTTTACACTGCGTTTAGATCGTTCAAAATAGGGCCCTATATTATATTATATTATATTATATTATATTATATTATATTATATTATATTATATTATATTATATTATACTATAGTGTATAATATTATACTTTACATAATAATATATAATGTACTTTTTATACAGTAGAGAGAGAGAGAGAGAGAAATTATTTCCGGTCTAATACACATACATAGCTGGTTTTCGTGTGCACTTCAGCAAAGTTATTGACATATTTACATGCATTAAATAAGGCTATTTTAAGAAGAAAAAAAAAATGAATAAATTAAGTTGTTTTTATGCATTTAAATAATTAGACATGTCTAAACACAGAATTTGGTAACAATAAAACATATGGTGAAGGAAAAAATAAAACATTTCATAGGGCCCTAAACATGTAATTTTTGTTAAACTTTTAATAAATTGTTGTGAAAATGTATAAGTGTTATGATTTAATTAGACATGCTTTTTGATTAATACAATTAAATTTAACCATTAAAAATGAGTTGAGAAAAAATAAAATGGAAAAAAATGGAATCCAGAAAAATTAAAACTGAAAAATCGGAATTTGGAAAAAAATACAATGGAATTTGGGAAAAAATAAAATGGATTTCATAGGGCCCTAAAAAAAGTAAAGTAAAGTAATAAGTAGTGAAGTTACTTTTCAAATGCAGTAACTAGTAAAGTAATTTCATTACAATTTACAGAAGTAACTAGTAACTAGTAACTAATTACATTTTTTGAGTAACTATCCCAATACTGTTAGTTACATTCAATTATAGTGCAATATAAAGTATTTTAATGCTGGTTTGCATGACTCAAAAAAAATAAATAAATAAAAAATAAAATAAAAAAGACTAGTTATTAAACAAAAGCAAAGTTTAGTATAAAAAATACTGCAATTGTGTTTTAAAATGAAATAAAAAGGTATTTTGATACAAAATCTTGAAATGTAAAAGTGCCACTTTATCATAATTTTCATACATTTTGCACCTATGAATTGGGCATAGAACTACAAAATGAGTTTCAAATTCACAATTTAATAAAGATTTAATGTGATTTTAAGAGGTCTGTTTATGTAAATGCTGCGTGACTGATTTTTTTTTAATGGGCGTGCACACTGAATACTGGAGTCGCATTCAAACACTGCAGCGGAGGGAGATGCCATGGAAACAGGGTGCAACACTGTAACTGACAAGCCGTAAATCTTCGTCTCTCGTTGCTGTTTTCACTGCTTTCAGGTGAGTTTAGTCCCTAAAATCACACAAATATCATATACATCTGTTCTATGGACCTTATAATATGTCAAAACTACAGTAGGTGGACATCCAAAACGTCGTTTCTACCGCCCGGCTTCATTACCGCCCGCCGCCCGGCGTCTGTAAAGAATGCATTTGCAGCTTTTTGACCGCTGAGTGGGGCTTTAATCCACAAGTTTTTTTCAAACAAGTGCATCAAAGCACATTTTCGCAAATAGCTGTCAGCTTTGCCTCACCGGATGTGTTATATTTGACTGCAGTCGGGAAAAATGAAAGGAAAAAATATTTAATATTCACAGATGAAAGTTTTGTCCTTATGAAGATATAATGTTAGTTTTCTTAGAGGCAATTCAAGCAGGATAAATGTCATGAGCGATGAGCCTGTGCTTATATTTTCTCTACACCATATTTTTAGATTTGACACATTTAAATAGTGTGCAGTATTATTTATATAATATGAATTATGTGTTATATTATTAAAAAAGAAAATGTGGTTTTTACTTTGCATCGGAGACATTAAAAGTGATAGCCTATTGTGAGCTAGGCTTTGCGTGTTTTTATAAATTAGTTTCTTTATTTTTAGTAAAGCGTAAGGCACTGTATAATTTAAGCTCTCCCATTATTTGTGGCCTAATTAAAACAAGAAAGCGAATAAATTAAACCTACTTGCGATTTAGCTAAATCATTGCAACTCTAAGAATGGATGGAGTTAATACAAGCGTCCTCACTTATCAACAAACTGCACACGATGTAAAAAAAAAAAAAAAAAGAGTTTCATTAATTGACAACTTCAGTGATTTTAAATGGAGTCTTCTTTGCTTGCTTTCATATAATTTAAGTAAAGTAAAAAATAAATAAATAAAATAAATAAATAAATTGCAGCCGCATTTTTAAATGCAGGTTTGTATAATATTCGTAAAAATATCAGTGCAAGATTTGCTCTGCATGATGCTGAGTACGTGCAGCATTTATTCTTATTTGTCTACATATTTTATCTTCATTACAAATCTTGTTTGGTTTTTATTTTGGATAATTGCATGTAAAAATTATTTACTTTGTAATGCATATTGCAAAAAATGTGAATTATTATTCATATTCAAGTGTTTGTCCAAAAATTATTAATGTTCATGCATGACAAGGAGGCGCCCTCTCGATCACGTAATTTTTTCCTAATAATGAAATAACTGAAAATTGTGGCGTCTCACATACATGAGAAATATATCTACAGAAAGCTTGAAATGTCTTTTAAACGAATCAATTCCAAAGCGAAAGCATTATGTAATCTGTGAAGGTTGTATTTCTCTTTAAAAGTTGGCGTCCATGTGGAGAGAGTCAGCACTGTGAATTTCATCTTGCAGCCGACAAGAAAACATTTGTTTTATTAATAAATAATTAAAATGTCTCCTTTTTCATAATTATTAGGCTACTTCTGCCTGTGCTTTGTGACAAACAATGCATGTTCTTGGCGTGGAATATATTAAGGCTGGATTATAGTTGTAAATTTAATATAAACCTGCGATTAGTTGAATAATGACAAATGAAGCGACTAGTAACTAGAAAAAATCTTACATTGAGGAAGCAGACCTATTAAATACCATCTAGACATCTCTGTTAAAGTTTTTTAAAAAGAGAATTTTATACAGCGTTTTGCATAAATTCTTCCTTCAGAAACATGAGTCTGTAATGGAGAGATGCTTAACACTGATTTTCCCTCTGAAACACAAAACGAAAATTGAAATAAAATAAATATTTTATGTTTGAGAATGATTAGGCTCAAGCCTCCCCTTTAGCGTTTGGGACAATTTCCTGCCGAGCAGAGTATGAAGCCGAGCCGGAGTGATTCTGACTGAAGAGGAGAGTTTTTAAAAGTCAGGGCGTTGCCGTGGTTTTCACTGCGGCTCCAGCACCGCCTTCCATCACGAAGAGTACAATTCATGCCAACAGCCCGTAATATAACTGCATGATTTAGCCAGAATTCACATGATAAACATATTTAGCTATAGCTTGATACATCGTAATCTCTCCGATCAGAAGATTATAATGGACGGCAATAGTCGGCCCGGGATGTTACAGGCTAGTTCTCAAGGAGTTTGTCTTCCCCTTTTACTGATTATTTTCAGGGTTAAAAGCATGATTTAAACAGATACAGCACATTCACACGTAATCGCTGTCGCAATAATGCATTCAAACAAATGTGTGTAATCTTACAGTAGGCTACTTCATCTGTATCTGATTTTGAATGAGCAGAAATCTGTAACAGATGCATCGATCTGTAGATAAAATAACTTGACGAAAATGTAAACTGTTATTTTCATCACAAACAGTAAAATTTGCACAGCTTGAAAGCAGCAATTATACCTTTTAATGCTGACAATTTTATTATTTGGCGTTTGGTAGGACAAAAGTTTGCACACAATAGCCTAATCCCCTTTAAGAAAAACTCTCCTGTAATTTTATTTATTTATTTATTTTTATTTTATTTTTTTTAAGCTATTATGAACATAACATTTCAACTTTAGCCACGGAGTGAAGGCGGAGCAGTGTTCCTGGAATCAATGAATGCAGGAGCTTAGTGATTATTAAATGCTCGGGCCTTGGAGGGGAAATTGTTGCTGCTCCACTCCGGCTCACATAGGCCTACTGTACTGCCGAGTGAGAGAGATGTTTTGCTGCCCTATATGAACAAGGCCGTCCGGTGTAGGCAGCGGTTAGACAGTGTCTGCTATATTTTACAAATAATTGACATAAGAAATAAAAATAAATACATAACCTAACCCAGCGGCATAACGAGATGAAAATATAGACTAGAAAACTGATTTAGGCCTACACTTGGTCTGTCCTCCGTCCATGACACTGACTCACTGCGAGCTGCCAGTTTTAATCTGAGACAGCTCTTAACGCCCGAGTGGATGGTTAGATGCATGATGGGCTAGTATTAAAAAATAATATATTTTTATATTAAAACTTGTTTTTGAACAATTTCTTTGTCATTTGAATATTGATTTTTAAGTAGGAGGTAAAAAAAAGATCGATTTAAATTGTAAATCAGATTTTTTGTGAAACCATAATGCAACAGTTTTTTTTTTTTTTTTTTTAAGTTAAGGCAACTCCTCTGAAATTAAGTTATAATAACTAATAAACTTTTATTGCACTATACAGTAGAGTCAACATTTGAAGTGATCAAACCTTTCTTTTTAAAGTTGTCCTAAAACCTGTTCTGCAAGTTTGAAACTCTCATAAGACACTGTCCATATGAAAGAGCAAGAAATTCACACCTTTATCTCGACCCCCACAAGCTATACAGAACTACCCCCAGCCCCTCCAGCTGAGGCTGAACTCCGGGTCTGTTTTTTTGGCTGTGAGGGAACGGGTGTGTTTTCATGTTACTGGGTTGAAACATGCCTGTACTCACAGCAGCCTTACTCTTTAGACTTTTTATTCATTATTTTCCCGCAGCCCATATTATTATTTTCACTAGACCAAAATAATAACAAATTATCAACTGATAATTAATCAATATTTTTGGCTTAAAATCATTTGTTATTTGTGAATGTAGGCGTTTATGGAAGGCTTTAAGACCAGGCCAGATCCTCCGTCAGCTGCTCCGCTTCACAGCCAGGACTCAGCGCAAACTGACCCAACATTTAGCAAGGCAGGGAAAACATTCAGTCTGCCTGAAGGAAGACGTATTTCATTGTAAGTTAATGCTGTTAAATAGAGAGTAAAAAAAAAAATAAAAATACAACTAGTGTAGGCTATCCTTAAACTTGGAGCTCATTATATTGAAGTACAAATCCAAACACCAGAAGCAACCTACACTCTCAGTGTTCTTTCACTGAAAAGTATGCATCTTATTTATTCACAGGCTATATGGTTGAAATAGTAATATTTCAGTTGAAAACTTTAAGTGCCATTGTTTAAAAAAATGCATCAAATGTTTCACAGACCTTCAGTTGTCATGCTTTAAAATCCCATGCCATTTTGTAATTTCACTGTATTTTTCACCTCCTAAATTACTACCCCAATTCTATAATTGTAAAATTTATTCAGACCCGATGGCATTTTTTATGACATTATTTATTTTTATTTTTTAGAATAGGCTAATTGTAACATAAATGGATGAATCAAAACAAATATAACTTTTTAACTGCAGGCAGATATAGGCCTATATTATTGTACATTACAAATATTTGGAGCCTATCTTATGAAAGACTAATGCTTATTTTCTTCAAAAATAAAATATAAATAAAGAATAAAAGAAAGAACCTTATTAGCCCTATTTGTAGGTTGTAGGAGATATGCGAGCGATTCATGATTGAAAAAAAAGAAAAGTGGGTGCTTGGTTCAGAAAACGAATAAAGCTCGTAAAAATGCTATGCAAAAGTCATGCTAACTTATAATCATAGAAATAATTAATTAAAATTTTTTTTTTCGAGATTCAACTTGATTTCAATACTATTAAACGACTTTACAAAATCTCAAGGAGTTTATAAATTAAAACGTAAATGCACAGTGCATGCTAGACCTAAATGAACTGTATCTGTATAGTATCGAAGACTTGAGTGCATGTTAGCATAAAACTAACAATATAATTTGATATTTATTTTTTTTAAAGAACATTCCTGTATAAAATGTGACAGCAACCTTTATATCAAACATTTTGAAATCGGCCACAGCTGAGCAAACTCAGGGAGCAGATCTGAAGTTAGATTTGTTTGTTCACGAAGTGAAGTGAATGCACAAAGTCATTTTTAGATGCAGTGAAAAATAAAGCTGGATACAAACATACACCGCCAAACACCGCTAAAACATACCCCATAATTACATTTGTGAGAGTTGCATTTTATAACATTCAGCAAATAATAACGGCAGGCCTAATAAGCTATAGGCTAATGTACCAACAGGACATTTTTAGTTCCCTTTCACTTTATACACACAAATCCTTTAAATTTAAAAAAATTATCAGAACAGAACAAAGAAGTACAAAGATATAATTCCTAAGGGATACAATATAATTGCAGCAGGCTATATAATTAATATAGGGCTTATATAAACAAACAACAAAAATCAATAATCTAAAAATAATTTAAAAAGCGATAAAATTATGTTTGGGGCTTATCTCTCTCATTCGGGACAAAATCCAAACATGTTGCCCATTTGAAGAAAATAAATCGTTATTTCATTAGGTCAAAATAGGCTTTGATTTCACACGTGTTTTTCAGTATCGACGAAACAAAAAAATCATAATTAGCAAAATTATGCCAAAGTGGCCCGCTGCTCGCGCCGCATGGGCTCGGTGAACGACTGCTGTTTCCAATGAATATGTGCGCGTTTGAGGCCACCAGCGCGAATCAAAGTCACAATTCACCAATTTATTGGTCACACACAGTAAAGGCATATTCCAAAAATGCATAAGTGTTAGCAGTTTAAAAAATCAACAATAATAACAGAGTTAATAAGAATTATTTGTAAATGCTGCAGACCGTCCCTCATTTCGCTCTGCCAAACTGGAACCTGAAGATTATTATTAGTATTATTATTATCATTATTTAAACCAAGAATGAACCGAAATGAAAACATTTTAATCGTATATATTATGGATGATATATATATATATATATCATATAACTATATATATATATATATAGATATTATATATATATATGTATATATATATCTAAAATGGACTGTTTACAAAGCAATAGCATGTATTAGAGGGTGCCTTTGGTAAAGGTTTTTTTATTGTTTTGATGAGTAGACTGGAGCCTAAGACTATCCTATTTTTAATGGCTTTTAAGGATAGTATAATGTCTATTATAATGTTATTGTTGTTTAGAGTCTTCCTTTCATTTTACAATTACATTTCAAGTGTCGCAACATCGTCCCCTTTGCGCCACCTGTCGGTAGTTTTCGCGAATGATTTTAACACGCGGCTGATTTGCCAGTAACAGCCGGGCCCTGCGGCGGCGGTATAACCATTCTGCATTAACAACATCTGTAGACTACAACAATGTTTACATAACATCAATATAATAAACCCTAAATAATAAATTCCCCATCACAAAGTCTCCATAAAAATCACAAATTAAAAATCACACATTTTTAAACTCAACACATTATGTTCAACACATCTACAAAAGAGAAGAAAATTTAATTAGTGTCCATTCTATCCTGTACCAGTCAAGGAATTAGTCGGGAAAGTGTTTTGTTATTTCTAAACATGCAACCTGAGCAAAGGTCTTCAAAGCTGCTTTTGGAGACCCTCTGTCCTGCAAAGTTTAGTTCCAACCTGCCCCAACACATCGGTGTATAATTTTCAGTGCTCCTTAACTAGCTGATTTCAGGTGTGTTTGATTAGGATTGGTGGTACTGCGTTCAAGTCCTCCTGGGACATTCGTACATATGAGTTGACAAGTCAACTCACTTTGCATTCAAATCACTTTGGTTGGAACAAGATGGCAGTTTAACATTTCTACATAAAATTATTCTACAAAATGATGAATAATTAATGTGCAACATTATAATTTTTTTTTCTGGTTTTAATTTATGAAGGTGATGTAAACTGAATCATATATTCTATGGTAATTAATTATACAATTAATAATCAACAACGGGGCTAAAGGCACCTTTTATTTTGTATATGTAACTTTTATAAGTTTTATATAAAAATACAACAAAGCCAAATTCAACATTATTTTCATTTAAACCACTAGATGGCACTAAAACTTGGAATAGTACTTTCCAAAACATTCGCTTTTCAAGCTGCATGTGTACATTTGTCTGATCCTTGACGTGATCGCGCGCAGCAGCGCAACGTTGATTCTGTACTTACTTGATCTAATATTTTATGTTTTTGCAAGGTTATAGAATTTAAAGTAGCAATGAAGAATCGCTAAAATTAATGCATATATTTTAAGACAAAGATCTTCTTTATGATTTTCCATTTTGATTAAAATAATTAATGCAACAGTTGCAAAAAAAAACCAAAACATTATTTTAGCTGAAGTATTTGTATCAATACCGTGTGCCTTTTACCCCAAGCTGGTGAGCCTTTTGCCCTGTGTGTGGGGTAAAAGGCCCCTCTTGCCACCTCATACATTTATAAGATTTAAAAATAATAATAATAATACACAACTTGAATGATTTATTTTCACACAAAAGTTTTTTATTATTACTATTGGATCTTAGCACTGCGTTCGACACTATTGACCACAACATTCTTTTGCATAGACTAGAAAACTTTGTTGGCATTAATGGAAGTGAATTAGCATGGTTTAATCATACTTATACAAAAAAATATATCTAAATTACGGCCTATGCTCTCAATGTCAAAAATTCAGAAAATGTTTAATCCATGTGTTGTATGACCTCAAGGTGAGACATTTGTAATGCTCTATTGGGTGGTTGTTCTGCACAGCTTAGTACACAAAACTCCAGTCTAGTCCAAAATGCAGCCGCTCAGAGTTCTTACTAGAACCTGGAGAGTATGATCATTTTTTAAATTACGGCCCGTGTCACGAAACGCACACAGACAGTTAGATCCAAATGCAGTGTTTATTAAAGGGTCATACAAACTCATAAACAGTCCAGGGGCAGGGGTCAAAACAACATAAAACAAGTCCAAAACACGAACAATCCACTATGGGAGTAACCAGGAAAAAGCAGGTGTACATGCCAACAAGGACTCCCGTAACAATGACAGAAACAACCAGGGTATTTAAAGACAGGTGCAAACAAGGTATATAATATTAGATTAGATTCAAGATTAGATTAAACTTTATTGTCACTGCACATGTAAGGTACAAGGCAACGAAATGCAGTTAGCATCTAACCAGAAGTGCAATAAGCAGTAAGTACAGAATATACAAGGTCTACAATATGTACAATAACTATACAGATAAGTATTATGGACATAATTTACAGATTTTAAATTTTAAATACTATCAGCATGATATACAGATAGGTGTACTATGAACATACTATACAGATGGAATATGTGAAAGTGTATGTACACTATAGGCAGAACTATGAACATATGAACATAATTTGCACTATTGCAATGGAAAGTAAAGTGCATAGAAATATTTCAGTGTGCAAATGGGTTATTCAGTGTTTCTGGATGAACAGACAGTAGTGCAAGTAATAGCAAGTTTACTGTTTTGCTTGTTGTAAATAAATAATAATAAATAAATCGGTCAGATGTAGTGATGAAGTGGGGGAGGAGTCTGTGTGTATGGTGGGGGGGGGTGTCAGAGGGCAGAGTTCAGTAAGGAGACAGCTGTAGGGAAAAAGCTGTTCCTTGATCTGCTGGTCCTTGTCCGGAGGCTCCTGAAGCGCCTCCCGGAGGGCAGAAGGTTAAACAGTCCATAGTCAGGGTGAGAGGAGTCCTTAAGAATGCTGCGAGCTCGACGTGGACAGCGTTTCCTCTGGATGTCCTCAATAGCAGGAAGTGGTGTTCCTGTGATGCGTTGGGCAGTTTTCACCACCCTCTGCAGTGCTTTGCGGTCAGCCACCGAGCAGTTCCCATACCAGACTGAAATACAACTGGTCAGGATGTTCTCGATCGCACACCGGTAAAAGTTCACCACTATGGCTGAAGACAGCTGGTTCTTCTTCAGTGTCCTGAGGAAGAAGAGGCGCTGGTTAGCCTTCTCGACCAGGCTGGAGGTCTTTGTGGTCCAGGACAAGTCCTCCGAGATGGTGGTTCCCAGGAACTTGAAGCTGGAGACACGTTCAACAACCATCCCGTTAATGTGGATGGAGTCATGCGTGCTTCCTTTCTTCTTCCCGAAGTCCACAATGAGCTCCTTTATCTTACTGGTGTTAAGGATCAAGTTATTGTCAGCACACCATGTGGCCAGGTGCTGTACCTCTTCCCTGTAGGCAGTCTCATTGTTGTCACTGATGAGGCCAATCACCGTGGCGTCATCTGCAAACTTAATGATGGAGTTGGATCCATGCACAGGCTTGCAGTCGTGGGTGTAGAGGGAGTAGAGGAATGGACTCAGCACACAGCCCTGTGAATGCGCCCGGTGTTAAGTGTGATGGTGGTGGAGTGGGTGTGGCCTGACCTAACATGCTGAGGTCTGTTGGTCAGAAAGTCCATGATCCAGTTGCAGAGGGAGGTATTAATGTCCAGGTCTCAAAGTTTTTGTGTGCAGCTTGGGAGGGAATGACGGTGTTAAATGCTGAACTGAAGTCAACAAACAACATCCTAACGTACGTGTTGTTATTGTCCAAGTGTGTGAGTGCAGAGTGCAGCACTGTGCATACTGCATCCTCTGTGCTCCCTATTTCTGCGGTAGGCAAATTGATGTGGGTCCAGTGTGGGTGGGAGGCAGTCTTTGAGGTGTGCTAGGACCAATCGCTCAAAGCACTTCATAATGATGGATGTGAGTGCTACAGGGCGATAGTCATTCAGGCACATTGGGGAGGAGTGTTTCAGTACTAGCACAATGGATGTGGACTTAAAACATGTTGGCACAGTTGCTTGGGTGAGGGACAGGTTGAAAATGTCTGTGAAGACCCCTGCAAGCTGCTCTGCACATGCCCTAAGCACACGTTCCAGGAATGCCGTCGGGCGGCACCTTGCGTGCGTTGATCCGACTCAATGCAGTGTGGACATCTGTGGAGGTGAATTTGAGGGGTTGGTGATCTGCTGAGTGTGTGGTTTTGGTGGCCGTCTCCCTTGCTGTCAGCTGTTGAAGTGAGCAAAAAGTCATTTAGCTCGTTAAGGAAGGAGACGTCTGTGACCGTTGGAGTGGAGTTACTTGACTTGTAGTCACTGATGACCTGGATGCCCTGCCACATGCCTCAGGGGTCAGAGTTGGAAAAGTGTTGCTCTACCTTCAGCTTGTAGCAGTACTTGGCCTTTTTGATGCCCCTATTCAGGTTAGCCCTGGATTTACTGTAGGCCTGAGCGTCATGTGACCTGAAGGCAGTGTTGCTGGCTTTCAGCAGAATTCGCACCTCCTTGTTCATCCATGGCTTCTGATTAGGGTATGTTGTGATCAGTTTTTTTTAGTTGTAACACTGTCAATGGTGGTGTTGATGTGATTCAGTACAGAGGAGGTATAGATGTCAATGTCCGTGTGAGAGCCACAGGCAGCCTGAGAAGCAAACATACTCCAGTCAGTGTGTTGAAATCTGTCCTGAAGTAAAGAGTCTGCTCCAGTTGGCCACACTTTGATGGTCCTCACTGATGGCTTCACACGGTTGAAGAAACAAAGAAAGGTGATCAGACTGTCCGAGGTGGAGGAGGGGGGTCGCGATGTAAGCTCCATCAATGTTTGTGTAAACATGATCCAAAGTTTTGTCTCCTCTGGTGTGGCAGGAAACATGCTGGTGAAATTTGGGAGCACTGTCTTTAATTTGCAGTGATTAAAATCACCCGTGACAATAAAAGCAGCCTCCGGGTGAGCAGTCTGTTGTTTACTAATGGCTGCATGAAGTTCGTTCAAAGCAAGCTTGGCCTTAGCATCCGGTGGAATATAGACTGCGGTTATTATGGTGGAAGTGAACTCACGCGGCAGATAAAAAGGTCTACATTTAACCATGAGAAACTCTAGGTTAGCTGAGCAGTGTCTCCCAACAATGACAGTGTTCAGACACCAAGCTTTGTTTACATAAATGCACAATCCACCACCTCTTGTCTTGTCGGAGTCATCAACTGTTCTATCTGCCCAGAGCGTGTAGCGTCCGGCTTCGGGTATGTCGCTGCTCGGGTATGTAAGCTGTGTAGCCATGTTTCTGTGAAAACCATGACATTGCAGTCCAAAAGTCTCTTACTGTGGGTGATGTGAAGTCGTAACTCTGAGACGCTGCCCTTACCAAAAAGTAGTATACTTCAAGTTTATTTTATTTAGTATACTTAAGTAAAGTTCAAGTATATTTTGACTTTTTGTAAGTATAAGTCAAGTATACTTAATTGTCATTGTAAGTATATATCTTAGAAGTACATAAAGTCAAGTCAAGTCATCTTTATTTATATAGCGCTTTAAACAAAAAAGATTGCGTCAAAGCAACTGAACAACATTAATAAGGAAAACAGTGTGTCAATAATACAAAATGACAGTTAAAGGCAGTTCATCATTGAATTCAGTGATGTCATCATGCAGCTCAGTTCAGTTTAAATGGTATCTGTGCAATAATTTGCAATCAAGTCATCGATATCGCTGTAAATGAAGTGTCCCCCAACTAAGCAAGCCAGAAGCGACAGCGGCAGGAACCAAAACCAGGTTCAGTTGGGAATGGAGAAAACCTTAGGAGAAACCAGGCTCAGTTGGGGGGCCAGTTCTCCTCTGACCAGAGGTGCTCCTCCTTTCTAGGTGCTGATCCACCATCTGGGCTGGATACGTCCTGGATCCGGGTGACTGCAGTGACCATCTGACTTGGATACAGACTGGATCAGGTGGCTACGGTGACCTCGGAATAAGAAAGACACAGACTAATATGAGCGTAGATGCCATTCTTCTGCGCCGATGTAGCAAGTACATCGGGTGTTATGGTGTTCCCGGTTCTGGTTTACCTAATTAATGCAGCCTAAAAATCCTTTAACGGATTTGGATATTAGAAGTGTATTAGTATGTTATGTGTAAGCCAGGTTAAAGAGATGGGTCTTTAATCTAGATTTAAACTGCAAGAGTGTGTCTGCCTCCCTAACAATGTTAGGTAGGTTATTCCAGAGTTTAAGGCTAAATAGGAGAAAGGATCTGCCGCCCACAGTTGAGTTTTGATATTCTAGGTATTATCAAATTGCCAGAGTTTTGAGAACGCAGGCGGACGTGGAGGACTATAATGTAACAAGAGCTCGTTCAAATACTGAGGTGCTAAACCATTCTGGGCTTTATAAGTAATAAGCAAGATTTTAAAAATCTATAACGATGTTTGATAGGGAGCCAGTGCAGTGTTGACAGGACCGGGCTAATATGATCATACTTCCTGGTTCTAGTAAGAACTCTAACTGCTGCATTTTGGACTAACTGGAGTTAGCCCATTTCTGAGAAGTACATAAAAAGTAAACTAAAAGTATACTTTCCTATTTTTAGTTTAAAATAAGTATACTAATAGCACACTTGAATAAACTCCTTTTTCGTAAGGGGGAGCCTCGCGATGTGTACGCGCCGCCATCTTGGTCCTGGTCCAATCAATATAATATATCGCCTGGACAGTGTAAAATATCATGATATGAATTTTAGCTCAGATCGCCCACCCCTAAATCGGGTAAGAAATTAGTGTTGCTGTCGGATAACGGGATGAGTGTTTCTGTCAATTACTGCGGGTTTTTCAAACAGGACCCGTGCAGTACTCTGCCACAACTTCCTATAACAATTTTACAACATTCCACCACTTTAACACAAAAACAAACTGCGTTTATCATGTAACCTGAGATTATCATGGTATTAACACAGTTAAAATGCATCCAAATTTCATCCAAATTTTAGACAATTTCAAGATATTCTCAGCTCATCTACTTTCAAATCAAATATAACAGCACAATATCAACACAAATTATGTTTCTAGATTCTAGGTTTATGTTGCCCGTTTATGTTTCTTTGATTTGTTCATTATATGCCAGTCAGAACTGAGAAATTATTAGCTGCATTTCCACTGTGCACACAAGATCTAAACAGGCCAGCTGGGGCTACAGCTTACAACTATGACCTTCGAGGCCACAATCAAACATCATAAACTGGTATTTATGATTATTTCACATAGAAGAAGGACACACGTATTGAATCGCGTCTGTACCATTCAGTTTATCCACATGGCTACTTTAAACAGCTCCATTAAGCCTTTAGTTCTCAAATAAATTATCACATTTAGAAAGATAATGATAAATTCTTAAATGTGCACAAATCATTTCTTTACAGAGGATGATTCTATATTACTATATTAATGTTCCACTAAATTATGCGATCATCTTACTTCCATTACACATAGTGGGGAAGAAATGTCATCAATATGATTTTAAATAAAAAATAGCAATTTAATGAGTTTCTGTTTTTATAATTATGCCTATGATATAGGACTTAGCCTGTCACACAAATAAAAGTCTTTTTTTTTTAAATATCTGCACGATCACAAATACAGTACAGTATTTGTACAGTACAGTCATTTTGCAAAGTAAAATAAATCAGCTTTTTTAACGAATCGGTTGATTTAACTTACTCATTAAAGGGGTCATATGATGTGATATCAAGTTTTCCTTTCTGTTTGGAGTGTTACAAGCTCTTGGTGCATAAAGAAGATCTGTAAAGTTGCAAAGACTAAAGTCTCAAATCCAAAGATATTCTTTATAAAAGTAAAATGCCTCATTTAAACCCAGCGGCAACCTCCTGCTCTCTCTTGTGAAGCCAACAAGGAAGTGACTTGAACTGTAATTCATCGACTGGCCACTTGAGGCTGGCTGCAAAAGGGAGTCAGTTTTTTTTATAACTCATCTGTTTAAATGATATTAAGCCTTAAAGTTCTGCATAATTAAGGGTGTGGCCACTTACACAGACAGGTGGATTGCCGCTGCTGACACTGCCGTCGAGCCAGGTGGGCGTGGCTTCAGCAACCAGCTCCCACCTTTTTCCCCATTTTCGATGATCCAGGAGTGAGTCATGCAGTGACTGGCGCTGCCAAGATGGCGACAGCCCAGCTCTGCACACTTTGAGCTTCAAAAACGCTCTTCAGGAGTCTACGAGTGACGTCATGGACACTACGTCCATGTTTTTATACAGTCTATGGTTTAAACACACCCCTGCATGTCTACGTCACTGTGTTGGAAGATTTGCATAATGCCACCCAAATGTTCATGCAAAGAAAGAATGCGTAACTTTTATTCTCTCTGTTGCCCCCGCCATCATGTTGTGGAGACGCCCTTTCATTGTGAAAGTGAAACTACTTTGTTTAATCTTCCAAAAGAGGACACGACTAGACTAGACCGGTGGTTAAGTTGTATTTCAACACTGTTCCAGAACAGTTCAACCCAAATATTCAGATGTGTGCAGCACATTTCACGGAATACAAGGACTGTTTCCTGATCCTGTAAGAGTAGTCTACAATGCAGGTATCTGTTTCTATAAAGTGGATCATTTCCAACTTTGCAAGGACAGTCTGGCGCTTCTGACTCACAGCCTGTACGTACGTTTACACATGTAAAGGATTTGTCACTGATGATTCAAACGTGAGTTTTGAGCAGTGTAGAGTAGGCTTGTTGTTTGTTGTTTCTCTGATCACAAATGCAGACATGGTTTTATGTTTATGCGGTGTGATATGCAACACAATGCGTAAAAACACGGTATAAGTCATTATAATCAGTAATTATGTCCCCACAGGATGCAACAAATGTCTCGTTTGTAATGGGTTTTATTTGTTTTGTCTCGTTGTGCCGGGAAACAACATCACAGTATATAATTTTCCAGTACTTTTACTTGTACTCAAGTAAATTATCCCTTAAGTAGTAATGCTTTTATTTAAGTACAATTTCTTAGTACTCTTTCCACCACTACAGTATGTTAACTCTCTGGGGTCTAAGGGTGTTTTGGGGGCCTGGAGAATTTTTGACATGCCATGACTTTTGTGCTTTTTTCAGTTGTTTATAAACATATACATGGCTAAAGTCTGAAAACACTGCATTTAGTAAAAACTGTGCTACAATTATATGTAAATAGCATGTATGTACATGATTGTGTTTTTGAGAAAACGTTTACATGTGGTTAGTGAAAAACTACAATTTTGAAGTCAATGAAATAATAAAACATTTGTTCACAAGACTTTCAAATCTGGATTTTGTAGCCTAGAGCTTTTGCTTCATTTTTCACTCACAGAAAACAATAGATTGATTTAAATTTCTAAGACACTTTTTGTTTCTAAAGGGCATATGTGAGTAGGCGTGACTGACCATGAATATTAGTGTGATTTACACCTGAGAAGACAAAGGCCCGCATAATTAGCTGCATAATGAGCCTTTCAGTCTCACACAGGTGTGTGACTGAGAGCGAAGAGTTACAATAAAGAATGTGAGGATAAAATAAATGTATATATTTTTAGGTTTGTAGTTTATTTAGAATATATTTAATTATCCCACAAAATAACGTACTCGGTTACGAACGTAACCTCGGTTCCCTGAGATACGGAACGAGTACTGCGTATGGGCAAAAGCTCCTTTTTTTCCTTGATACTGAAGCCTTTTTTTCAATAACGCAGTGCAACTGCACTGCCATTGGTTTAATCTGTAAACTTTTTTAAACCAATGACAGGCCGCTCATTAACTCACCTTGCAGCGAGCCTGTGAAAGCTATATAAGCGCGCCAAAGCCCGCCAAAATGGGCGGCACAAATGGCTATATAAGCAGGCAAATCGCCAGAGGAAATCAGGTCATACGACTGAAGCGACGACACTGAAGCCGCAGCCTCGTGGCACGGCATGCAACGCAGTACTCGTTCCGTATCTCAGGGAACCGAGGTTACGTTCGTAACCGATGTAGCGTGAACCAGACAAATTAAAGATTCGATCGGGAGCCTGGTTGAAACATGAGCCGAATTCCACAGAAAGGCAGGATGTTGTAAATCAACTCCCAGCACCACAGTCTGATAACCAACCAACTCTTTCAGAGAACAGCTTTCAACATTAACACCATTAGAACAATTATTGACAATTTCAATTCGAAGAAGAGATTGTCTAATTTGGGACAAGTAATCGAAGAAATGGACAGTCTGACCCTCACATGTAAAGCCATGAGAGTAAACAAGATCGTTGGATTGACTTCCCCCCACCTAGCAAAACCAGACTGAAATTCCTAAGGAGACCTGTTAACCCCTCTGGTCTTCACAGGACATATCCTTTCTCCCCAGAATGGCACAGAGAATGCCTTCCAATGCATATATGCAACAAAATGAACTCAAAAGACTTCTAAATGGATATCAGTCCATTGCTCAACTCCATATCATACATAAACCCACACATTTTGATTATAATGTTTCTAATCACTTATTGTGTATGTCTTTTTAAATAACTCTTGAATAGCTTAAGGGTTCATATTCATGTTTAGTATGTGTGTGTTGAATCTTCTTGCTTGAAACGTTTCTGACCATCAGTTATTTATCAAATGTATCATATTCTTGTTATAGGAATCATGTCCAAATTATACCCTGCAAGGCGGGAAAATTCGGGACCTCGTGCTTGATAAGATAACATATGATTTATGAATGGGTGGGACAAACAATGCAACACACCCGAGAAAAGACAATATCTAATTGGTCAAGACAACATTTGAGGTGTGGCCAAAAGGCCAGTTTAAATACTCAGGACACCATCAACTTTTGCTTTTAGCTTTAGCGTTTAGCTTTTGCTATCAGTCATGCGGCTTTTAGCCTGCTCCTAGCTTTAGCTTTTTAGCTTTAGCTTTTAGTCATGCTTTGTCATCACTTTTAGCGTTCTTGGCGCCGTTCCAGCGTGCTTCGGCCTGCGCCTGCTGCTACTTAGCCACGATGAGAAGAAACACCACCTAGTCTCGTCAAACTTTACTTCTTTTCTATTTTTCCGTTTGAGAGTTTCATGTTCTGAGTTAAGTTTTGTAGCGCCGTGTCTCCGAGTCTGACCTCGCGTGCCCGTCTGAAACTACAACCAGCCCACAACTCTGCATCTTCAGCCAACGCCCAACCACGGGCTTCCCAAGGCGTCACTTCAGCGACTACTGAACTTCCAGCCAATCAGCAACCGGGAAACCCCCTTTTCAGCGACAACAAAGGGAACCGTTAAACAGGCAGCATAAGTAACCTCCAGACTCACATCTGTACTGGTGTTATCTAATATAATTTTAATCTCATTGAGGAACTCAGTGCGAGGGTTAATTAAGTGATTAAATGGTTGTTCATGTCTATGCAATTTCACGTATTGCTGTAAACTTGGGATTCCACATTTTCATTCTTCCCTAACTTTCTATCTTCCTGCAACTTGTGTGAATGTGTGAGTGCGTGTGCTTATGTGTTAGATTAGTTTATATGTCTTAGATTTATCTAATAAAGCTTTATTCATATTGAAAAAGAGAAGTATCTTGTGTTTTTGTGCTTACAAGTTAATGTCTTAAACTGCCGAACTTGTTACTGTGCTAATTAATAGTGTTTTTCACTATACTTTGGATATTAATATCCAAGCGCCAGATTTGATGTTAAGCGGCTCGTTCAGTGAATCGCTGGCGTTTCAGTGATCAGCCGTGAAACAGTGATTCTGTTCAAATTCCCTTTAAAATCTTAAATGATTCCCTTTGAGCTAAATTGACCTGTTTCCCTTACACCGAGTACGTTCCCTTTCTATACTTCAGTCATACTGCGTATGGGGAACGAATTCAACCGCGGCGTGCTTGATGCAGTGCGAACGACACAAGACTTATCTTGGACACCTTGGGGTCCAGGAGACAAGAGAGAGGGCCGGAGCTGTCGAACCCTTTACTCTACACTGCTAAGAGGGAGGTAGCTCCGTGGAGGTGGCATGATGACAGAGTCTGATAGAGGCTGTCGTTGTCATACCAAAAAGGACCCGAGCATGCAAGGTCGGGATGTCCAGGTTATAGAATCTGACAAAAGTGGATGGCGAGGACCAGCCGGCCGCCTCACAGATGTCCTTGATAGAGACACCACTAGACGAGGCCCAAGAAGAGGCCATCCCTCTATTGGAGTGGGCTCTTACTCCTATGGGGCACTCAAGGCCCATAGAGGAGTAACACAGAGTGATAGCGTCGACTATCCAACGCGCGAGGCGCTGCTTTGAGACCAAAGACCCCTTGGTGCGGCCACCAAAGCAGACAAAAAGCTGGTCAGATTGCCGGAACGGCTGTGACCGCTCAATGTATATCCTCAAAGCCCTCACTGGGCAGAGTAATTCCAGCTCTCACTCGCCTGACAAAGAAGGCAGTGCCGAGATGGAAATTACCTGTTCTCTGAACGGGGTCAAGAGCACTTTAAGGACGTAGCCATGCCTGGGTTTTAAAATGACCTTCGAGTCATTGGGCCCAAACTCAAGGCATGCAGGGCTCACCAAGAGGGCTTGCAGATCGCCAACACGCTTGACCGATGCTAGAGCAAGTAGCAGAGCAGTTTTGAGCGTTAGGGGCCGAAGGTCAGCTGACCGCAGCAGCTCAAAGGGAGGTCCTTTGAGTGCTCTGAGGACCGTGTAAAGGTCCAAAGTGGGAACAGTGAGAGGATGCGGGGGGTTCAACCGCCTATAACCTCTCAGGAAATGCACAATGAGGCTGTTTCGACCCACTGATTGGCCAGTGATAGGAGCATGAAATGCTGCGATGGCTGCTACGTACACCTTGAGTGTGGAAGGGGTGAAACCCTTGTCTAGACACTCTTGGAGAAATGACAGTATCGGAGATACGTCACACTCAACACAGTCTTCGTTTCGTGCTGAGCACCAGTCAATGAAGAGTGACCATTTCTGGGCATAGAGGCATCTTGTAGACGGGGCTCTCGCCTAAGCAATGGTGTGGCACGTCCCGGGGAGGCTTAAAGGCTCCCATCGAGGGACCATAGGTGCAGAGCCCAGAGTTCTGGTTGTGGATGCCAGATTGTCCTGTTCGCCTGAGAAAGGAGGTCCCGCCATGGGGCTTTCGTGGAAAGCCTGAATAGCTCCGAGGACCAAACTTGGCTCCTCCAGAGTGGGGCCACCAGGAGGACTCTGTGCTTGTCTTCCCTGACTCATCTGATGACCTGAGGGATCAGAGCAATCGGGGGAAAAGCGTAAAGAAGGAGGCTGGGCCAGTTGTGGGCCAGCGCATCTGTGTCCTTCAAAAAATAGGTTGGGCGATGAGAGTTGTTTTCTGAGGCGTAGAGGTCGACCTCTGCCTTCCCGAAAATCTCCCAGATTTTGTGAACCGTCTGGGGATGGAGCATCCACTCGTCCGAGGGGACATTGCTCCGAGATAGCATGTCTGCTCCCAGACTTGTCTTGCCAGGTATATGCGTCGCCTTGAGCGATCGCACCCTGGGTAATGCCCATTCCAAGAGGCGATTTGCCAGTGCGCAGAGGCGGCTGGACTAAAGGCCGCCTTGGTGATTTATGTAGGACACCACTGTCATGCTGTCCAACTGGACTAGAACGTAGCGCCTCTTCAGGATCGCCTGAAAGGATCTCGAGGCAGGTGATATGGAGATGGCACTCCTCGTGTGACCACGAGCCGAAGGCAGGTCTGCCCTCGCCCAAAGCGCCCCAACCCAGGTTGGACGCATCTGTTGAGAGCACCGTCCTTCTGGAAACCGCCTGTAGGGGTACTCCACGACTGAACCAAACAGGGTTCATCCAAGGTTCCAGGGCTGCCAGACAGGCCTGGTTGACCCTGAAAGCGACCATGCCGCCAGGCATGAGGTGGGACCCGGAGTATCAGCCAGTATTGCAGGGGCCGCATTCATAGGAGGCCGAGCTGTAAAACTGGGGAGGCGGAAGCCATCAGCCCTAGCATCCTCTTAAAAGAACTTCAGAGGAAAACAGGCTTTGTTCCTGGTGGAAGCCGCGAGCTGCTGAATTACCAGAGCTGCTCTGGTGATATGACAGCCCTCATATGGACTGAGTCAAAGACTGCTCCCAGGGATGTGATACGTTGGCTGGGGAGCAGTGAGCTCTTGGCAAAATTGACCCTGAATCCTAGGCATGCTAAGTGGCTCAGGAGCACGGATCTGTGATGGTCTAGCTCGGTTCGTGACTGGGCTAGAATGAGCCAGTCGTCAAGATAGTTCAGAACACGGATTCCCATCTGTCTCAGAGGGGAGAGCGCCTCGTTAATGCACTTTGTAAAAATGCGGGGAGCTAGAGACAGCCCGAAGGGAAGGACTGTATATTGGTAAGCCACGCCCTCGAACGCGAATCTCAAGAATCGTCTGTGATGGGGGGCTATCTGGATGTGAAAGTAAGCATCTTTCAGGTCCAGTGAGAAGAACCAGTCCTCGGGGCAAATCTGCGTGAGGATCAATGTCAACATCCTGAACTTCCGTCTCATGAGGGAGAGGTTCAGGAGCCTGAGGTCTAAGATGGGTCTGAGACCGCCATCTTTCTTGGGGACCAGGAAATAATGGCTGTAGAACCCCGATCCACTTTCTGAGGGAGGAACTATTTCTATGGCTCCCTTCCTTAGCAGAGTCATCACTTCGGTCTGCGGAGGACCTGGCGTCGTCCCGATTCTACCAAAGTGGGAATCACTCCCATGGAAATCGCGGGGTCTTGAGGCGAACTGCAGTGAGTAGCCATGTTTTATTATCCCCAAAAACCCACTTGGACACTCGAGGGGATGGCCTGCCAGACCTCGCCCGCATGACAAGAGGCTGGATAGCGTCGGATGGCAGGCCACTGAACAGGGGCCTGAGCGCTGGCGAGGAGTGTGGAAGAGGAAAAATGCTCTCTTTTTGAAAATGTGAAATATTTGTGTTCGCCATAATAATGGCGCTTTGCGTGGGCGCAATCAACCGCGATAGAACTGCTCTTTTAGAGTGGTGAAAACCACTGGAAATTGCTCTTTTAGAATCACCGGATGGCGGTAGGAGATCCAAAAAAGTTTACAGATTAACCCTCTGGAGGGCGGCTTGGGAACGGCACTAGAGAGCGGCTGTCCACAAGAGCGCCGGCGCTGTCATTCGTTTAAAAAAGTTTACAGATTAACCCTCTGGAGTCGATTAACGCGTATACGCGTTTTGGGGTATTTTCTCCTGATAACCCCGGAAAGAACTTAAATTACACTTTCAGTTTTGATCGTACAGATAAGAGCAATACATCAATCGAATCTGTAAAGGGTCAATTTTTTTGTATACAGACATAATAACAACAAAACTTTGTGCACTTACAAAATAAAGATAACAAACAAGGAGTGCTGTCTGCAGCCTTTGTCTGCCCTGATCTTCAGTTACAAATGCGTCATTAAAATGAACTGTAACTCCGTGAATACTCAACGAAGAGACATGAGAGAGATATCTATAGAAAGCCTGACATGTCTACTTTTAAACTAAACAAGTGCTGCTGAAAACAAATATTCTGTGTAAAGTAATCCATATGAAAACAACACGATGTCCGTTTTTCACGTCTCCCTTCATTATCTTCTAATGCGACCACGCCCAGCGCCCTTGGCGCTTTTGAGATTCAAATGTTTCACTGAAGCTGGCGGCTTTTGAATACGCCCACACACAACAGAAGACAACCAAGCCGAGATTGTTCTTCAAGTTTTTTTATTTTTACTGTTTGCTTAGCGATGAGAGGAATAAGACATAATTCACCCCAAAAAGATATGATGTGGTTGAGGATTAGAGATTTGGATTTCCTCAAAAAAAGAATGAAGCACTTTATTCAGCAGAGATCATAAACATGAGTAAGTCTTTTTATTTATTTATATACTTGTACTAGTTTTCACATAGCGATGTAAAACATTTTACTGGTTAGACTTTTTCCAAAGACTTTTTCCAAACTATAATTCCTGACTAAATGTATAATCAAGTGAAATATTATGAAGTTTCAATAACAATATACACTACTATACCATTCAAAAGCTTGATGTAAATAATATAAATGTAACAATAAATGTAGCTGTAACAAATGTAACAATCATTGCTGTTCTTTCAATTTATCCCCCCTAAAAAACCTAAAAAAAAATATTCTCAGCTCTTTGCAACAACATTAATAATAATAATAATAATAATAATAATGATGATGATAATAATAATAATAAATGTTTTTTTTTTTTTTTTTGTAGAAAATAAGATTGTTAAAAGGATTTCTGAAGGATTGTGTGACTGGAGTAATGATGCAAAAAATTCAGTTTGAAAGTCAGCTTTGATTTTTCCTAATAAACTGTTTAACTGCACTCACAAGTGAATATTAAATTATGTTGTGGGATAATTAAATATATTCTAAATAAACTACAAACATAAAATTATATACATTTATCTTTGTCCTCACATTCTTTCTTGTAACTCATCCCTCTCAGTGACACAGCTGACTGAATGGCTCATTATGCAGCTCATTATGCAGGCCTTTGTCTTCTCAGGTGTGAATTCATGATAGTTGGCCTGCCTACTCGCATATGACTTTTTACCAACAAAAGTGTCTTAGAAAATTTAAATCAATATATTGTTTTCTGTAAGTGAGTAAACAAGATGATTTTCACATCATTTAGAAAAAAAAAAAAATTCTAGGCTACAAGCTCCAGTTCTCAAAATTCCTGGGAACCAATTTTCTGTATGTGTTTATTGCCTTATTCAAGTGATTTAACAATTTTTAGTTTTTCACTAACCACGCAAAACATTTTATTCTCAAAAACACAATCATGTACATACATGCTGCTCACATATTATTATAGCCCAGTTTGTGCTGATTACAGTGAGATTAGACTTTAGCCATTTAGATATTTATAAGAAACTGAAAAAAGCACAAATGTCAGGGCATGACAAAACTTCTCCAGGCCCCAAAAATACCCTTAGACTCCAGAGGGTTAAACCAATGGCAGTGCAGTTGCACTGCGTTATTGAAAAAAAGGCTTCAGTATCGAGGAAAAAAATGAGCTTTTCCCCATACGCAGTATGAGTGAAGTATCAAAACGGAACTTGAGATTCACTTGCGAGTGCAATTAAAAAGTTTAATTTTTCAAAGCTGAATTTTTAGCATCATTACTCCAGTCACACAATCCTTCAGAAATCATTCTAATATTCTGATTTGCTACTCAAAAATACATTTATTATTGTGTGTATTATTATTAATGTTGAAAAGAGCTGAGACTATTTTTATTTTTTATTTTATTTTTTTTTTGATGAAGAGAAAGTTCAGAAGAACAGCATTGTTTGTTAACATTATTGTAATGGTCACTGATAATTGATTTCCTATAAGTAGAAATTTATGGGGAAAAAAAGAACACAATACACAATTACCACATAGCACATTTATTATCAGTGATATTTACAGCTCACTTGATACATTTATACCTCAGATGATCGCAAACACCAATGACGGGGTATAACATTGTGTTATTCTATTATATAATGTTATTTACTCAATATGATATTATCTTAAAATATTATGCATGACTATGAAAGTAATCAATATACTGATCAATATGCTGAGTTATTCCCAAATACTGGATGTCTTAAAGAGGATTGGATGTATAAAGGCCCTCCCATTAGGAGGTACTGGTAGTTTTCCATTGAATTGCACCTGTGAACTGAAGTAAACCTGTGAACTTTGGATGATTTCCAGAAGCTGACAAGTAGCAGTAAACAGATTTGATGAATGTCTCATGTGACCACTGCCAACCAATAGGAAGAGGCAGACTGAAAGTTTTAACAAAAAGGGTTGATTCAGCCAAGTTCCACCATTAAAGCATGGATGAGGTGGGCTAGTAATAAATTGTGGCAACCAGACAGGCAGAGCCAATTAAAAACCGGAACTACCAACTTTGGTAAGAGAAAGGAGTATTAAAAGGGATGCGCGGACAGACAGAGTTTCAGATGCGGCAGCCGTCATCTCGGCTTTATTGCTGTATTCAATAAAGTCTTATTTTGGCATCTGAAATTCCGCTTAAGATGCATAAAATGGACCTAAGAACATGTAAACCAATTAAAACTCTATAATACATAATCACATAAAATCACTGTAATAAATAGAGCGGTTAAAACATGTCCCTTGTGTGACAGTGTCACAACGTTTATGGCTAGACATTCAAGTTTACTATTTAACTAAATTTCAGTGCACTTTCTCTAATATAGAACAATTCTCCACCACCCTTTCTAGATAATCTGTCTTTCCTAAAACATATATAACCAGGAATATTTAAATTTGATTCAGTTAAAAGTATATTAACCTGATCTAAGGTTTGCATCAAACTCCTAAAGTGTCCGCCTAAAATTCCTTTTGGTTTCAATTGGGTATTCCACACGACTTTTGCATGATTTACAGTCTAAAAAAGCAGATAACTTTTGCTTCGTCAATGTGCTGCATTCATCCGTAACTGACCTTAGCTCTTGATCAGCTTGTTTAAATGACTGAGCTCTCCTGCAAGATCTTTTCTTGTTTCGGCAGTGAATCAAACCCTCGTTTACCTCTTTTCACATCAGGTTTGCCTAGTCCATTACAGCCATGATCCAGTTTTTGTTCCCTGTGCCTGGCTCGCTAAAGCCATGATCCAGTCGTCACCAATACCACGATGTTCCCTGTGAGCTCCTTCGCCGCCTTCCTCAGCATCCTGCAATGTCGGTCTCCACGCACGCCATCGAGCATGCTGGTCGGGAAACCATCCCAGCCATGTCCTCCAGACGCGAGGAAAACATCCACCTCCACTTTCTTCGATGGCAGCTGCATCTCATCTATACTCTCCCAGCACTCAGCTCCAGAGCCATCCCAGTGAGATCCAGGCACCCTGGATCTCCAAACCCATACTAAAAACACTCACCCTCCAACAACATACCCCTGCAACTAATTCTTGGTTTGCGACGTTCCCCTAACGTTATTTTTTTTGTTTTTTTTCTAAATAACCAAGCGAGACAAAAAACTAGACAGGGAACGTTCTGTGTTTGCTGGGAGGACTGGTAGATACAGTTGAAAACACAATTCATTTTCCCTTGTCATATTTTCAACACAAAAGTCACCCACTAAAAACAATAAAATAATTAAAGTGTGCAATTTATAACCCTTGCACTTGTTGTTACTAATATCAGAATCAGAAATCAGAATCAGAAAGAGCTTTATTGCCAAGTATGCAGAAAGAGTTTGATGCAAGTATAAGTATGGCAAAGATACAGGAATTTGTTTTAGTGACATAAGCTTCCAGTACACAGAGGCAACACTAATAAAATAAAATAAAATATATATATATACTGACCTCAATGACCTCAATATATATATATATATATATATATATATAAATAACCGTTGCTGATAAATAAGTGTATAAACAATTGTGCTATAAATGATAATTGAATAGGATTGAGTAAGATGCAGGGATGTACTAGGATGAATGGGTAACAAATAAATATAAGAATATTAAGTGGGGAACATTTAACCAAGGGGGTTAACATTTGAACTGTTCATAAGGTATAGTTCTTGCCTGGTGGGAAGAAACTGTTCTTGTGCAGCAGTCGGAACCGTCCTGTGGTATTTGTGTCTGCTCTGCAAGCTGAACCGGCCAGACAGTTATGGCACAAAGTTCAAAGATGGGAGGTAACTTGGATGTGGCAGGGATCAGGTGGCGAAGAGTTATTTTCTGAGCCCTTTCCTCACTCTCTGGATGTATACAGTTCTTGAAGAGAGGTGGGCAGGGGGAGCACCAATAATCCTTCTCAGCAGTCCTGAACCTGCTCTCTGGTGAGTCTCTGATGCAGGGGATTTTGTAGCTGAACCAAACCAGACAAAGTTATTGAAGTGTTTTAGCAGTTCATGGCAGGTTAAGACTGCACCAGACAGCTGGCTGCTCAAGGAACTTGTCTGTAAGCAGACTTGGGCCTCCTAACAATGGAGTCGATGGCTGTGATTCAGTTTTGGTCTGGAGGGATGTTGGTGTATTAATGTGTGGAAAGCCAAACTAAAGTCCACAGACAGATCCTCACGTAAGTCCCTGTTTTGTCCAGATGGTATGCAGGATGAAGTGCGATCCCATGCTGATTGCATCATCCACAGACCTGTTTGCTCGGTAAGCAAACTGCAGGGGGTCCAGTAAGGGTCCAGTGATGTCCTTCAGATAAGCCAGAACAAGTTTTTCAAATTACTTCATGACGACAGATGTTAGAGCCACAGGTCTGTAGACGTTAAGTCCTGTAATCTTAGGTTTCTTTGAAACGGGGATGATGGTGGAGTGTTGAAGCAGGAAGGCACTTCACACAACTCCAGAGATCTGTTGAAGATCTGTGAGAAGATGGGGGCCAGCTAGTCAGCACAGGTTTTCAAACAGGCTGGTGTAATGCCATCTGGGCCTTGTGCTTTTCTTCTTTTGTTCTTCCTGAAGACCTGGCGCACATCATCCTCACTGATTTGAAGAGCAGGAGGTATGGAGAGGGGGATTGCAGGAGGTGTTAACAGTTGTGTAGAGAGATGGTCAGAATGGGTGTTGGGGGTTTCAATTCTACAATAAAACTCATTCAGGTCATTTAGCAAGTCGTTGATTCGCCTCATGCAGGGGGATGGTGTGTTTTAGTTTGTGAGTGGCTCTCAGTCCTTTCCACACTGGAAGTTCAGTCATTGGAAGTAAACTGGTCTTCCAACTTTTTAGCATATGTCTTTTTAGCCGCTCTTATCTCTTTGTTCAGTGTGTTCCTGGCCTGATTGTAAAAGAATCTGTTCCCATTTCTGTAACGCAAGAAAACTCTGATAATACAAATCCAATACATCGTACTCTGATGGCAGCATGTAGCCTACCACGACATGAACATAAAAAAGGCTACATTAAATGTGCTTGAATTAAAATGCCTAAAGCTAAACTTCCCTTGTAATGACTTGCAATGAGAAGTGTTTCTATACCTGTTGTAGATCAAAAGAGACCATTACGACATGTTTGTTTTTTTTCTCCACAACATCATCCAAATAACATGCTTTATGATCTAATGTGGCTTCTTGTCACAGAGGCAAAAAAAAAAAAAAAAAAAAAATCTATACTGTAATAAAGACTATGTTAAATGGCAATGGATTATAAATATACGTAATCATGAAAATACCAAGGATGTCTTAAAGAACACAGATTAACCATATACCACTTTAAAAGTATCGATTTGGCACCAGTATCGTAAAAAACCCTAACAATACCCAACCCTATCCAAGAGTAGTCATAATTAAGTCTAGACTGAAAACATGTTTACCTGTGCATTCTCTCACTAAAGATGCATCAAATAATTCAGTGCAATGTTCATTACTTCATGCAGTTCGCATTTTATTTATAATCATTTAGTTACATTGTGGCATTTTGCAGCAAGACAGAGATGTAATATTTTGATTCCAAGTTTGTTCCAAGTACAGTTGTGCTCAAAATTATTAATACCCTTGGTAAATATGATCAAAGAAGGCTGTGAAACTAAATTTGTTTTATTAATCCTCTTGATCTTTTATTTAAAAAATGTAACCTTTCTTTGGAGGATAAGAATTTAAAATGGAGGGAAAATCTCATTATGAAATAAATATTTTTCTCTAATACACATTGACCATAATGAATCTTACCCTTTATTCAATACTTTTTGTAACCTACTTTTCCCAATAAATTAAATTTAAATTTATGCATTTAGCAGACGCTTTTATCCAAAGCGACTTACAGTGCATTCAGGCTATAAATTTTTACCTATCATGTTGCTTGTTAACGCAACGCTCTACCACTTCAGCTACAGGAGCACTAGATAGAGCTCTGAGTTTTCTCCTGTAATGGCTGAGGAGATTGGAGAACACCTGATAAGAGATCAGAGATCATTCTTACATCCAGAATCTCTCCAGATTCTTCAGATTTACAGCTCCATGATGGTGCTTCTCCTCTTCAGTTTACCATACTCAGTTTCTATAGGGTTCAGCTCAGGGAACTAGGCTGGCCAGGGCAGAAGCAGATATCTAGCATGGACAGTCAGTTTTACATTTTTTATCTGTTGTTATTTGACAGAATCCTCTATGCTTTCAGGAATTTGGCCTTTGTGTTTCTCATATTTATATTCCTTTGAAACAGGAAGTCATGGCTGGATAATTTCATGTTCCTAGTCACCCTGGTGTTAAAAAAAAAAAAACTGTTAATGTTAAACCTTGTCACACTTCATTTCCAAAATAATCTTGAATAGCATTTCAGAAACACGTGTCCTCTCTCCAGTGTGAACTATGCAAATCTTCAGGTTTCCTTTGACTGCGAAACACTTTGCACAATGATGGCATATAAAATAGTTCAGCCCTGAGTGAAATCTCATGTGGGTTTCTTCACATGATTCCACACATATTTCATGTGAATCTTATGATTTTCTATTTGTGAGAAGCTCTTACCACAGGGTTCTCTCGAGTGTGTTGTTTTCTCATGTGAGCATAGAGGCTAACTTTATGACTGAAACTGTTTCCACACTGAGAACATTTACAGCATTTCTCTGCTGAATGAGTCTTCATGTGGTAATTGAGGCTTATCTTACGAATGAAACGCCTTCCACACTGATCACATTTGAAGGGTTTCTTTCCAGTGTGCCTGATCTTATGACACTTGAGGCTAAATTCTGTTGCGAGACTCTTTCCACAACGATCACATGTGTACAGCTGCTTTCCAGTGTGAATTCTCATGTGGTAATTACGGGTGTATAGATGTGTGAAACTCTTCCCACAATACTAGAAAAAGTAATCCCTCCATCCAGAACTAACACTCATACTTAAATTAATTTTTTTTCATGCAAGAAAACTCTTTCCACACTGTTCGCATGTATAAGGCTTCTCTCCAGTGTGAATGCTCATGTGGGAATGAAGGGTGTTTTTCTGTGTAAATCTCTTTCCGCACTGCTGACAGGTGTAAGGCTTCTCTCCAGTGTGAGTTCTCATGTGGCCTTGAAGGTGTACTTTCTGAGTGAAACCAGTTCCACACTGTTGGCAAGTAAATGGCTTCTCTCCCGAGTGAGTTCTCATGTGATTTTTAAGGTGTCCTTTTTGAGTGAAACCAGTTCCACACTGTTGGCAGGTGTAAGGCTTCTCTCCCGTGTGAGTTCTCATGTGCCTTTTGAGGGCTCCTCGTTGAGTGAAGCTCTTTCCACACTGTTGGCAGGGGAATGGTCTCTCTCCAGTGTGAACTCTCACGTGCATTTTAAGCTTTTCTTTTTCACCGAAATTCCTCCCACAATGATGGCAGGTAAAACGGCGGTTGGATTTGGTTTTCTGAGCTCTTTTTCGAATAGAAGTTGTTTTAGTTTGTGTTGCTTTTCCACCAGTTACGGAATCATGGTGTTTCTCGTACTGATCTGTCTGTTCCATTTCATTCGGATCTTTATTCTCCTCTTTCAGCACCAGCAGTTCTAAAGTGAAAAATGATAAATACAAGTTAACCACAGTTTAAAGCCACAAAGCAAAAGATGTGAAGACCAACATGAAAGCATTTAAGGCCGAAAAGTAAACAAACAAAGCAGCGCTTACTTGCCATTTTGAATATCAGTTTTGTTGATAACGTTCTTCATTTTAAGCGGCTTATGTTGAAAGGACAATATACTAAAAATAAAATAAGAAGAAAATACTAGTTATCAAACCCCCTATAACATGACCCAGGATAGTTGGTTTATCATAGACCAATCCTAAATATGTTATTTATGTCTACAATATTAGAAAAAAAAATGGTGTCTTCGCAACTATCCTCAGTTTGACAAAGAGACTGTATTTAATTTATGATTGAAGCCTTGTCTTAGCACAGAAACTGGGCTTATTTCAGTTACATCTCTCTCCTCTTGCTATTAAACCACAACATTTCCTTGGAGAGCTTGAGATTTATGTTTGCATTTGTGGACAAGCATCAGCATGATTTCCATCAGGCTGCTACCATTTTTTTGAGAAATCAAAAATGCATCTCACCATGCAATGTATTAGGTCTTCTAGTCTTCTTTTCTCCTTCTACATGTTTGTATTGATAAACATTTTGCTTAGTTGTTACGGTTAACACCAGTTTGATATTTTTAAGTGCCATATTTACTCAATTTCAAACTCTAGTATATAATTGCTGAATTAACAAAAAAAAAAAAAAAAAAAAAAAAAAAAAAAATCAACAAACTGATAATATATGAAAAATATAATTATTGCATCAATATTAAAAATAATCAACAAAGGCTTTATGACCAAGTGCTTTGACATATTTTTTAATTCTTACAACTATATTTCCCTAATGCAAATCCTGCATCTTGCGTTCTCACTTACTAACATGTAACAATGAGAAACTTCCTCAAAATAACAACTTAAAATCTTACAATAAAGAGAAAAATTGTTATAATAATGACTTTATTCTCATAATAAAAGTGTTTTTCATAAAAATGAAAATTCTTTATGTAATTATTACTTAAATGCATACATGTGGAAAGCATGTTGAGCAAATAGAGACTGATTTAGCATCTTAAGCCTTGCTCATCAGTTCACACAAGCAGTAGAGGTAAAAGAGACATAAACACAGAATCACTCGAGCAATGAAATGATAGAGATGCCTCAGAGGATTACAAGACCTTGTGAAGTGCCAAGTTGCGGAAGAACATATTTTGCATTGCCTTCTTTGTGATCCAACTACCTAATATCTGTCTCTACACCCCAGAGAGGAAAAAAATGTGGGAATTCATCCTTATATTGTGTCTTTTCTTCACATTTGTTCCTTCTCCTCCACTTCCTTCCCTTTACTCAGTTCCCTCTGAATGATTATATAAAAATATAATGTTATACATAAATGCGAGTGAATTAACAGAGTCATGTTTAGTATCATTTCAAATGTATCTTTTCCCTTGAAGTAGACTTAAAGGGGTTGGGTTGGGGGGGGGGCATATTTACACTGCTAAAGGGTTACTCCACCCCAAAATGAAAATTTAGTCATTAATCACTTACCCCAATGTCGTTCCAAACCTGTAAAAGCTTCGTTTATCTTTAACACAATTTAATATATTTGGGATGAAAACCGGGAGGCTTTAGTAAGTAAAACTATTAGAAGTAAAATACACTGTCAAGGTCCAGAAAAGTATAAAAGACATAGTCAGAATGTCTCTGTCTCTCCCCACACCCCCGTAGCAGCGCTGTGAAGATGCGCTGTTTTCTTTTAAACCAAAGCGTAAATATACGTAGAAAACGTATCCTTGTGGCGCGGCTGATACAGTATAGCATACGCCACCTGCGTACTGCTCAGATTCCCCCAAATGGCGCTATGGTGACGTGGGGAGAGAGGAATTGTTGAATAAAGTCTTTATTTTTGTTTTCTTTGTGTACAAAAATGATTCTAGTGGCTTCCATTTGGAGAATGTTTATCTTGGTCTGAAAACCTAAGGAAGAGTTGCAAAAGGCTCAGGGTGATTACGCTCCATACTAGCAGTGGAAAATAAAGGTGACCAAAAAATAACAATAAAAAAAATAAAATAACTATTGTGATATTTTTCTTACAGTTAAAAAAAAAAATCTTGAATATGAATTTTCAAATTGATAAACCAAGATTGTTTTGTCTATGCTGTTTTCAGATGCTTAAACAAAATCTAAACTAAACATTATTTGTATTGTGTCTGCCATCTTATAATCACAATACAATTTGTGCTTTGTTAAGTCTCCATTTTCAAATTCAGTCCTTTATTTTGAAGTTCACACAATAAGCATTGATGCTCTTTGATGTGGTATGACATTACTGTAGCTGCCAGAGTTCAAGCAGCAGCGCAGATTAAGTGCACACATGAGGTTCTTAAGGTTCACTTCGGACGGACCTCTATTTTTCTGAGGTGGGAATAATACAGGTTATGAATTGCCTTGTATTAACTCTTCTTTGGTGCTGCATTGATGTTGCACAATGCCAAGGAGAACTTGCCTCAATGGTCTCTCATCGCTCGTCAATGTCAAAATGTTTGAGATCAAATCAAATCAAAGTAGGCGGACATTATGCACACAGAAACTGCTGAGGCAACTGAGTGCAAATTCCAGTGCGATGCTTCAGTTAATGGTTAAAAATTGCAAGATAAACTACCAGTCAAAATTTTTGAACGGTAAGATTTTTAATGTTTTTTTTAAATAATTCTCGTTTACTAAGCTTTCATTTATTTGATCCAAAACACAAAAAAGCAGTAATACTGTGAACTTTTTTTACTATTTAAAATAACTGTTTTCTATTTGAATATATTTTAAAATGTAATATATTCCTGTTTGCCCTGTTTTTGGATTACAATGTTTGTTTTTGGATTATTTATAATAAATACTGCACTTGGATCATCCTGTTTATGAGTGTTCCATTACAGAATCAACCAGCCATCACAGATCCAGCAGCTAGGCTGGGCTTATTGGAGTGTGGACCATGGACATTTGTATTATTCCTCCTGCTTTGAAGGAGGAGCAAAACGCTCAGCTCCGGATGTTGGCGGATCTACATCAACAGGGGATGGAGATTGGAGATTTCGCTCAGACCTTTTGGAACCTTGTGGTAGGGATGGAACTTTGTGACTCTGATTTAAAGAAGTTTTTAATGATTGTTTAGACAACCCCATGCCTCCTCAGGAGATGGAGGGGCTTAAGATTCTTGACTTTTGGGGTCTCATTGATTATCTCTGTTACCGCAACTTGGTAATGTCTTGTCGGTCTGAGTCCCTTGCAGTGCTCCCGGGGATGCCTGAGCTCGCTCCAGATAGCTAATCATCAGTGTCTTAGTCTCACAAGCTAAGGTCAAGGAGTAGGGCAGCAAGGTCCACTCCAGTACTCCCGGAACCTGCTCCAGTCCTTAAATCTGTGCCAGAGCCTGCTCAAGTTTATGAGTCTGATCCGAGTCCGGTGGTCCTGGAGGACCCGACTCTGGTGGTCTCAAGTCCGGTGGTCCTGGACTGCCCGATCTTACTGCTGCTGCCATAATCAAGAAGATCATCTTGCCTTTCACCTCAGGGCTGTTCTGCTTGCATGGGCTGCTTGGGAGTCTACCCCAGAGCCTGTTCCATTTCAGGAGCTGTCAGAGTCCACTCTAGATCCTGCTCCAGTCCGGGAGCCTTCAGAATCCTCTCATGAACTCACTCCAGTCCAGAAGCCTTCAGAGTCCACTCCAGAGTCTGCTCCAGTCCGTGAGCCCTCAGAGTTCACCCCAGAACCCACTTCAGTCTGTGAGCCTTCAGAGTCCACTCATGAACTTACTCCAGTTCAGGAGTCTTCAGAGTCCACTCCAGAGTCTGCTCCAGTCCGTGAGCCCTCAGAGTAGAGGTCTTCACGGGTCCAAAAATTTGTGCCCGAACCCGAAAGAGACCCGTAATGTACTACACCAAACCGACCCAGACCCGTCTATTATTTCAAAAGCTGGACTCTGACCCGTGTAGATCCGAGAAATGCCTACCCGGACCCGACCTGGACCTAGGGCTGGACAATATATCGAACGATACGATCATGCGCATCTCGTCAGTAAAGCCGGTTCTATGATTAGCGGTAAATCCCCATCACCTGCTTTCAAATGGAGCTGCAGTTAATACACAGAGCCGTAGTTTACTGACAAGCTGTGTATTAACTGCAGCTCCATTTGAAAGCAGGTGATGGGGAAACACCAATAATCACTTTGTCCCAGGGATTATATTTATATAGCCCAAACTTTAAAATAATATAAAATAAAGCACCACCAGGACCCGTCTATTATTTGAAAGCTGGACCCGAACCCGCGGGCAAGACACAGACCCGACTGGACCCGATTGTCACATATTCCAACTTAAATTGCTATTATAAGTCAATAAACCTGTGGCGAAAAATACAACTTTTTGTCTTACCTAATTTAAGGAGCCGTAGTCTCTCTTCCTTGTACATGACTGCCTGTGATGCATTACAATCCTCCGACAAGAAAGTTATCCATGTTATTCCTCTCGTTATTCCAAGTCCAAGCTTAATCCACTCATTATTTCAGCTTCAAAAGTCCACTTGATGTCACGGTGACGGATGACAAATGCAGCTGTGCACATGTACATTCTGACTCGAGTTAACTCGCATAATAACTTCGACTGTTTGCCCTTTTGAACTATAATAACGACTGCTTGTTCAGTGCCATGGCCGCTGACGTTATTTATTTGCTATCATCTCTGTGCTCTCTGCTCTGCGTTGAGTCTGAATCTGACCACTAAAACTTTAAGATTAAACGGTTAATTTATATTATTATAAAAATGGGAGAAAATGTAAAGCGCGCTTTGGCGGTCAAAGACATTGTGTGCCTCACTGGTTGCCATAGAAACATGACACGCGCTTGAGACTGCACATGCATGCTCGCTGGATCAACCTAAAATATGCTTTTTAACGCAATTTGAGCGTCATAGAAAACATTCATGTGACAGTTCACCTCAGATTTTGTTGCTGATTTGAAATATATTAAATATGAGTGTTTCAAGTCTGCAAGCATCATTACCGTGCGTGCACTTGCATTAACTCTGAGTCTGCGCGCTCTGTTTCTAACGGCAGAGAGAGAGAGAGAGAGAATCGCTTTTTTCTCTCACACTTTTCTTTTCCTAATTTTACAAGTTGCAAAAAACACAAGCAGTGTCTGATCACAGCCGAGTGTTCTCCGAGTCCAATGACTCCGATTGCACGGGTATTACACACAATGTTAAACAGACCCGGGACCTGAAGTAATAGATTCGGACCCGACCCGGACCCGGCAGATCATTTAAAATATAGACCCAAACCCGTACGGGTCCCGGGTCAGGTCCTGGGTCGAACCTCCACTTCTACAAGCCTTCGAGCACCACCTCAGAGTCCACTCCAGAACCCGCTCCAGTCTGTGTACCTTCAGAATCCAGGAGTCCAGAGACGGTATAAGTCATTATAATCACCTTTTGCACGCATAACATTGCCACTGATCACATATGACTACAGAACATCAACCAGACATTTTAGCCAATGTTCCAAGTTGGCCACCTGAGATTCTCTACACGACGGATGAGAACAATGGCAATGAGAGGGCTCCTCCGATGGCGACAAAACAGATAAGACACAGGGAATCGTGCTGGGGTTCGCAACAGACTGAGGACCAGAGCACACAGTCCACCTTTACCCAGTATCCTGCTAGCCAACGTCCAGTCGCTTGAGAACAAGATGGATGATCTCAGAGCCAGGATAAATTTCCAATTGGACATAAGGGACTGCAACATAATCTGCTCATCAGAAACATGGCTAACCCTCTCAGTACCGGACTGACAGCTTCTCTGTTCTTCAGATGGACAGGACTGCAAAAGCCAGCAAAACCAGAGGTGGCGGGGTCTGTTTCATGGTTAACAACAAATGGTGTGACCCCAGTTACATCACCACTCTGTCGCATTCCTGTTCGCCACATCTGGAGCATCTAATGATCATGTGCCGCCCATTCTATTTGCCTCATGAGTTTACAGCAGTCATCGCCATGGTTGTTTACATTTCACCTCAAGCGGACATGTAGATAGCCCTGTCTAAACTTCATGATGTGCTTAGTGTCTGCTTAAACAACCACCCAAATGCTGCAATCATTGTGAGTGGGGACTTTAATAAAGCCAGTCTTAGACATGTAATGCCAAACTTTTACCAGCACATTTCCTGTCCAAACAAAGGGGGGAATACATTGGACCATTGTTATTCTTAATTCAGGAATGGCTATAAAGCTAGCTCACTACCAGCTTTTGGAAAATCTGACCATACTGCCATCTTCCTCATACTGGAATATAAACAACTCAACTCAAACTTTATTTATAAAGCACTTTCAACACAATGACTGGAAACAAAGTGCTGTACAAAGAAAGAAAAAAATAATATAAAAACAAATGGAAAATAATAATAGTAAATTAAAAGGAAAAATAAAAATAAGTAAATAATAGTTACAACAAATATCATACACAGCAAAATAGAAAACAAATTAGTTTAAAGTGCACTTTGAAAAACACCCAAAGTTCTAATAGATGTAGAAGGGCATTCCAGAGCCTAGGAGCTGCCACAGAGAAAGCATGATCCCCTCTACATTTTTGACGAGATCGCGTAACCATTAGGAGTAGTTGATCATTTAAGCGTAGAGATCTGCTGGATTGACAAACACTAATTAAACAACTAACATAGTCAGGTGATAGACCATGCACAGCCTTATAAACATTAGGCATGGGCCGGTATGAGATTTTGACGGTATGATAACCTAAACAACCCTCTACATTGCGAGTAAATCACTCACATATGCGACTAAATCTTCATTCTGGCGACTAAATGATGTCTAATATTAGCCAATGGCTAATAAATTCTTCAATTTTACTCACCAGTGTGTTAGTTGGAGGCTGTGACGAGAGCTGTGGGAACGGCGCAAGGCCGGTGGAGTGATTGGGAAATGAGCGACACCTGCTCCACTCACCGGTCTCGAGTCCCACGGAGGAGATCGGAAGGATACAAAAGAGGAGCGACGACAGTGAAGGACGAGAGAGGACGAGGCCTGCGTTTTATTTTTTGTTTGGTTTTTGTTTGTGCGCAGCAGTCGCCCGTGAGGGACTGTCGCGCTGTTTTGGGTTTATTTTGTAATTAAAGTTTTATTGGAATGTGCGCCGGTTCCCGCCTCCTTCTTCCCGTGATTGTGAAGTTTTTATATTGTTACACTGGTGCCGAAACCCGGGAGGAAGGAAGCGGGAACCGGCGGACATTCAAATAAAACTTTAATACCCAAATAAACATTAAAATAGCGTGACAGCCCCTCACGGATGACTGCCGCGCACAAACAAAAACCAAACACAAAATAAAGCCCAGGCCTGGTCCTCTCTCGTCCTTCACTGTCGTCGCTCCTCTTTTGTATCCTCCCAATCTCCTCCGTGGGACTCGAGAGTGGAGCAGGTGTCGCTCATTTCTTAATCACTCCACCAGCCTCGCTCCATTCCCATGGCTCTCGGCCCCGCCCCACTCGTCACAGAGGCTAAGTATAAGTTTAGCACAGATATATTTTCACTCGCGAAGACTCTGATGGAGCGCTTAAGAGTTTCACTCTCCGTCAGGCGATCTGTGCTTTTTTTCAGTTCATCTCAATGGATGCGCAGCGCACCTGTATTTAATGTACCGTAAACTCTAGTGTGAAGGTGCACAAATCGCCGTCGCTTTCTCTCACACACACGCAGAGACAAAGAGAGAGAGAGAGAACTGATGCGCTACATTTAAACAATATTCTTTGTTGTATTTTCCTGTCAAAATAACAGCATTCCTATGGAAGTCTTCAGCTTTTATGAACAGCCGGGTTTTCTGGTAGTGGGTGGAGTTAATGCGCAAACGGCAATCTCATTGGCTGGCGCTCACCTATTATCGTATTTGATTTCAGCAAATCAGTTCAAGCGAATGCACAGAACCGGATTAATATTCACGAATCCAGCAGCTCATTAATCCTTAGTAATCCTTAGTGTGTTTTATAGTTCTTATTATTAGAATTCGTATCAATATTTTTGTTAGTTTTTCCCCAATTGTTTTTTTTTTTAGAGAAACACTGAATGACCAAAAAAGCACATAACCTTTTTGACACATAACATGAACCATAAAATGTTCAGTTAAAATGACTAATATGCATTCTAACATGGTTATCAAGGTTACTTCTAATTACTAAAGTTCTATTATTAAATAATACTTGCTTATTATCAAGCTTGACTGATAATATGATAATAGTGTACTTTCAGATATTTAAAAAACTGTGCCATTTTACAAATATATATATATCAGTCTGGCGAGTAAACTAAAATATTTACTAGCCAATGGCGATTTAATTGCCAAGGTGTCCGTAGAGGGTTGCTTAAGCAAAAATATCACGGTTTCACGGTATTGTTGTTACAGCTCAGAAATGTGTTATTTTTAAATGACTGGGTAAAAAAAATTATAATAATTCCCGCTGGACACAATATATTTTGTTTCTGAGTAACATACAGAATATTAGAAACAGTAGAATTAGTTTATTTTTTTCTTTGATTTGTTTCCTAAAAATAAAAAATAAAGACTGACATCTTTATTTAACCTAAATCTGTAATTACAGTTATTTAATTTTGGTTATATAATTTATATACATATCATTTATATCATTTCATATCATTTAGTTACATAATAATAATCATACACATAATTTGATTGAATAATAACCCAATTTGAAACAAAAACAGAATGTTCTGACAAGCTTTGTGAAATTATACCACGTACACTTTTCAGAAGACAGTCAGCACTCCTCAGAAACACATTCATATAAACCCCCAAATCAATATTGAGGATTTTCTTCCAGTAGTTTGTGCATCATGAACAGTGAGTGATTTGCCTGCTAGTTTTTTTCTCTGTGCGTCCGTCTTTAGCGTCTCTGGTCTGTGTTAACGGGCATTAACAGACTTCATATTTTCACATAAATGACATTTTGGTAATGATTGCATTGCAACGCAGTTTGTGCAAGTCCAGAACAGAGAGTTGCAACAAGGCAAAAAATGGCCAGCTGCTGATTGCGTAAAGGTCAAAGTATACTTCGTCCATCCACGCACCGTCAGCATTACGTTATTTTCATCATCAAGAGGTCTCCCGGACAGCTGCGCACCCCATGGTACTGCACATGTGTCGAGCTCATCGGTCCGCGCTCATCTGCAGTTGTGTGCATCCTACACACACGTGACTGACTGCTCGCTCGCACCAACAGGAGGAGGAGGGGTCAGTGTTACTCTCTACACTGCACTCAGCCTAAGGGATTCCTACTCTTTCAGTCATTGAGGAGAATTGGAATACCACAGGCACGGTATAATGGAAAGTATTAGTGGTTTTGAAACCGTGACATTTTCAAACCACGGTATACCTTGAAACCGGTAATCGGCCCATGCCTAATACACATACAACAATGCTTTGAAATTAATTCTGTATCATATAGGGAACCATTGCAGTTTGATTAACACTGGAGTAATATGCTCTCTCCCCTTTGTACCTGTTAAAAGTCTGGCAGCTGAGTTCTGAACAAGCTGCAAACGAGAGAGAAAGAGAGCTGATTCCAACCCAGATACAACACATTACAATAGTCCAAATGAGATGAGAGAAAAGTATGAACAAGGGGCATTAATTTGTCGGTCAAATTTGAGCTCAGAGTCAAAGAGAGAAGCAGTAGAAGAAGAGTAATCACCTAAAGTGACTGAAAATGTCCTTATCCTTCAGATAAAAAAAAAAGAATCATTTTATGGCTAAGCCCTGAACACCAACATGATTCTTGGTGACATGGTGCTAAGTCATAGAAAAACATGATAAAAAGCAGACTCTGTACTGTGGCTAAGATCTAGCTAAAGTAGAACACCACAACTCCCAGAGTCAATGCCTCTTAAGATATCATTGAAGACCCTCAAAAAAGCAGACTCTGTACTGTGGCCTGCTCTAAAACCTGATTGGAATCTATCCAAGATATTATTCCTCTTAAAAAAAAAAATAATTTAAATGCTCCAACAATCATTTTCCAAAAACTTCGCAAAAAATACCAACTTTAAAATGATCCAAAAAATACTCATTTAAAAAGGATCCAAAAACAACATCATGCAAAGAAACTACCAAATAGACAAAATACTTTAAAGATGCCATGTGTCATGTCTGGCAAAAAAATCAAGTCATACTCCACATTCCATACACCCGGAATGGGGCGGTGCCGCACCAATAAAGTGAATTAGATTACACTCTAGAGTCAACAAACGAAACAGCATTAGTCTCTATGCTCGCCCTACCTACCACAACCACCCCTAGAGCCATAGCCGAAGCCTAAGAGGTGCGCTTTTGCCTCCAGAGGAGCGTTGGGTGAAGACAAGTGATTTTGAAACATGACATCTTCAAACTACTCCCCTTCACCTTTACCAGTGAATATGTTCATATTCGTTTTGTTCCTCAATACATTTTTAGGTTGTATATACACATTATTTGACTTAAATTAATTTGACAGACGGCATTCTGTCAACATCGGCTGAGTCAACATCAGACAGCTGATGTTGACCGTAAGCTGGGCCAGCCAATAAGCGTAACCAGAGCTGCCAACTCTCAAAGTTATTCACCGTGAGGCCTACGCAATTGACTCTTTTCACACGCCATGCCATGACCTAATTTTTCACGCATCAGAAACCACAAACAAAGAGGACACTTATACCAACAGACTAGACAGAGCAGGTTATTATGATATAAAAAAAAAAAATAACAGATTCTGTCAATTTATGACGCATTCAAACAATACCGCTTTTGGCACTTGTAAAATGTTAACGGCAGATCCCTAGCGACGTTAACCGACATTCTTACTATAGTAAAAAAAACACGAACACTGTTGGAAAGATACAGTAGGCTAAATGACCAAAATATTCCTCATACATAATATCGACAATCAGTGTTTTTTTTTTTTATCACAACGTTGCAGGTCATTAGGCTGATAGGACTTTCGTATGTTTACAGCATAGGGGTGATTTTTTTA